>NW_018250860.1:58052-87180 GCF_001263595.1 Phalaenopsis equestris
CAACTTTAGTATGCCCTCATAAAATTTAAACAACCTCAACCATAGGGCCACCTGATTTGACATTATAACTTGACACGCTAGAAAATGCAAACTCGTCACGGCAAGGAGCTTGGAGCTAGCATGGTGGGCAACACCGCCATCTTTAATAGCAAAACCTATCTTCCCCAGCTAAACCAATCTTCCTTCCTTAGACTTAAACAATAAAGCCATAGGATTTCGAGGTTTCTTGCTTATGCAACATAAATCCTCACATCATCTTTAGGCCTTTGTATAACTGTGTTATACAATATAAACCCTAACTCATCTTAGGATTCCGAGGTTGTCGTTTGTCATGACCTAAATACTCACATCTTTCAGGATATTTGTGTGATTGTTTCACACGAATATAAGCCCTAACTAAATAAAATTGGCAGGATGAAATACCTAAATATTTCTCCTCAAAACTGAAGCCAAACATTAGGATAGCTTGGGAAGTCACCGAGGTTCTCCTCTGGATCCATGACATCCCCTAGTTCTCCTTCCTTTGGATTCTACAATAAAATGTTTCAAATTTGAAATAGTCCCCTTTCACACCTCTACGTCCGATTTCGTTGAAGAGTCCTACCATTTGAAATTCCTTGAAGATATTTTTTCTTGAATTTTATCGAGAGTCTTCTTAGGTGACTTTGGTCATTTACTATGTAATTAACTGTAGGGGCTTGCCCTTATAGGAAGCATGTCCAAACCCAGCTTAATATAAACCCTATTTAATCCTTTATATTAAATAGGGGAACTTATCGGCAAATACAAAGGTTTCGCAGACCAAACTGACGTCATACTTTCCTTAGTTTATTTGATCGAAACTCATCCTCAAGTCTTGTGTTTATCCTTCGGGATAGATACAGGATTTGAGGTACAGTTCTCTTTCATTTTAAACTATAAAAAATATGGGGTCAGTTTGATTTCATACTTCAACGTCCTTCCAAAGCGAGCGACGGGATTTCGATTCCAGCGACCGACAGCTTCTTACGGTCAACTCCCCTCAAACCAAAAATAACGTCGACAGTATCTTTTAGGAGTATTGCCAAGAAGTACCTTTGTCATTAAATTTTATGTGTAAAGATTTTACCTTGAGAGGTGTGTATCTCTTATAGGATGTCTACTATCTATACTTTTCCTGATACACCTCAATATAGGAAATTGGCTAAGTTTTAAAATATTTTATGTTTGATCATATGATATCAAGATAATTTAAATTTGAATCTTCTCGAGTTGATGAATATTTCAACCTTCCAAATTTCCTAATAATGGATGTAAGAATCCATCCATATCTTTACTCCTTTGACCTCCACCATCATTTAGTTTGGTTCTTCAATAGTCAGCTGGATCGGTCTCTTAGATGCCCTCCTCTCGCAAGTGGGGGTGCTTGGTTAGGAGATTGGCTACTTGATTTTCTTATTGGTCACTGCATTATTTTGAAGCTTACATATTTTTGATTCACTATCTTTGATTTGTTCAAGTAGTTGGCCATCATATTGTATAAGACTTTAAAGTTGTTGTTGACTAGGTTCAACACTATCAAAAGTTATTGGTACCCATCTGTTGGTTATTTGTAACCTAAAGCTCCAATATGAATGCTTGACAAAAGTGATCTCTGGTCGGACTACTCATAGCAAGACCGACTCTTGCCATTATATGGCTGGAAGGTTCATTAATGTGCATGGTTCACAACTGGCTATCAGTAGTGGTTCCTTCATTCTGCTCACATGGCTTGGATAAATTCTTCAAGATATATATTACATCTTGCACCTAGATCACAATCCAGGCTACCAAGGTAATGTCAAATTTACTGAGCTCCATTGCACACTTGAGGAGCCTACCAAAATTCTCTAGCCGTGTAAGAACAGATTTAAGCATGGGGTCAGTGATGGCCCAAACTAGATAATTTTAAAAAAATGGTCAAATTTTGTGAGTAGATATAATAAGTGTGAAAGTTAGTTTTTCCATGATTGGTTAGTTGATCTCATCGCTTTTGAGGAACCTTTCGGCGTAGTGGACTGTGAGCTACTTTGCCTTCTCCTCTCAGACTAAAACCACACTAATAACTTTAGATTCCACTCCAAGTTAAAGAGAGTGAGAGCACTTCGCTAGGTTTTGGACTTCGGAAAAGTGGCTATGAGACTAAGGAGTCCAACTTCTTGAATGTTAGATCACACTCATCTAAACCCTCAAAATTCTATGCTTTCATTAGCATTTTGAAGAATGTAGTACACTTGTCACCCAACTTGGTGATGAACTGGCTTAAACCAATTATTCGACATATTAGTACTAGGAATTTTTTTGTGTTCTGAGCAAAAGGCATATTTAGCAGTGACTGTACTTTCTTGAAATTGGCCTTTATTTTTTTTGAGTTCAAGATATAGCTAAAAAATTTACATGTGGATGCTCTTAAAATACATTTGAGTCAATTTAATCCCCACGTTATATTTTCTAAGGGTTTTTAATTTTTTTGAAGTTAACCTGTGTTGTTCGCCAATTTATTGATAGCCAAAACATCATCCACAATCAGTTCAGTATTTTTTTACTCATATGCTTTAACAAAATTACATTTTTTAGATGCTTGCAAGTCACTTCAGCATTTTTAAGCCCAAATGGAAATAATTATTTAATAAAACACACCCTTACTTGTTATAAAGGTAGTCTTCTCATTGCTCGAGTACATCTTAGTTTATTGTAGCTTAAAAATACGTCCTAGAAGATTATCAAGAAGTGGAAAACCTCTAAGGGTCTCTTTGGGACCACGGCAAGAGCACTTTGCGGCCTGGCCTTGCATTTTGTCATCGTTTGGCATGGCATCCTGCTCGCAGCGGGATGAGATTCCAGAGGAAAGCTGGCCGAGGAGAGCACCTTGCGTCCTAGCGTTCGTGGGTAGCTTTCGCCGATAATACCCCTCCCCTAAACAAATATCTGGTTTGGACACCAAATTGTGTTTGCCCCCTTCGTCCCCACTATCGCGCATGCGATTCGTCCCCACTAGCGCCCATGCGATCGACTCTGGCCAGCCATCCTTCGTCAAGTATCCTCTCCTCGTCAAGTATCCTCTCCAGCATTCCCCTTCCTCCTCACTGCTTGACTCCTTAGCTCCATTTGTGATGTCGAACCTCACTGCTTGACTCTTTCAATCAGATATTTTGAATTTGAATGTCGGTAGGAGTTGTAGGGCTTGATTTCAAATTTTTTATGCCGTCTAATTACTTCCTTATATGCTAACCACCAGCAAGACTAGAAATCAGCCTAGGGCTGGTAGATTTTGGCTCTTTTTAGTTTTGCTTCATGTCTTATTAAATATTTATGCTCTGTAGCTATTATTTGTTTATTTGAGGATTTGTAAAAGTAGTGATGGCAGCTTTGCTTATAGTTGTCTCTATATTCATTCTCAGATAGTCTACTGGCTTTAGTGACACTGGTGTGGTAAACATTTATAGAAATTTGATATATTCTGTTGTAATCCTAATCCAATTCTGCAATTTGAGTCTACCAAGATGCTTATAATCAACAAGGATTTGCTAATTTTTGGGTATATAATTTTTAGATTAGTGAAGTCTATGTGTTTTCTGCAGTTATCGTTCACATTCTGCACCATCACAACACTTGAGACCCAAGTCAGTTATTGCACTTTGTTAATGTATTTGGCTTTTTAGCCTTTTTCACTTCCTACTAAAGGGGTTTGATGAATTTCATAGAAAAAGACCTTATTTTCTACTTCAGTAGTTAAGTGGTTGTAATGAATTCAGTTAGTGACATAAGATGTCAATCATTTCCCTTGGCATCTCGACGACTGACCGATAGAGTTCTCTTGGTGTTGCTGAAGGGTTTGGATTAGCAAGTGTTTTGAACTTGCAGTAAATATTTCAGTAAAAAAAAAACATTTACCAGGCTTTCCATAAAAAATAAGACTTTTAAAAGTGATCTCGTACGTCTTTAGACCCCCATCATGCTTGTTTTGAAGAGTGAATGGCTCTTGCTCTATATTTTTGACTTCCTAGAAGTAATAGGTCCAGGATTACTCTAGGTTCCTTTAAACTATACAGATATCCTCATTTCTTGTAAACTTTACTGTTGAACATAAAAAATGTGTCAACACCAAAACTTAAAGAGATTTGATAGCCAACAAAAATGATGAGGTTGCTGACTGGGACCAGCTAGAAATAGTTCAAGGGCCCTTGTCTATCCGACCGACAATTGTAGGCTAGGAGGAAATTAAATCACAAGATGTGTAGAATTTGTCCACCTCCCTTAAATTCTAATTGCTCTAAGCTCATGCAAATGGATAGACTGGTATTGTTCCACCAAGCGGAGCGAATAATGAAAATTGCCTGAATCTAAAGCAGTCAATCGTAGCCTCTTGAGAAATGGCCTATCAAGTCACTCCCTTAGAATTTAGGCAGATGGCTGCCTATCCCAAAATTTGATTCAATTCCATCTCTGGATCCAAGCCTTATCCGGTTGAACACCATTTCAGGCTTCCAACAATATAATTATGGACTAACCAAAAATTCCCCATTGAAAATATTTTTCTAGGTTATAGAATGTAATTAAACATATCCATTCAAATACTAGGAGATCATTTTATGAATAAAGCTACACAATTTACTATCTATTTTCAAGCTCTCCGCTCTCTTTTTCTCTATCATGTTATATTCCTTAAGTGTGTCTCCAAAAAACTTTTGGATTCAACATCCTAAAAGATGTAGTGCACATGGTGTCATATCATCGATAAGAAGAGGATCTCAATAATTACAAATAGAAGAGATTCATCAAAGAGAAATAGCCATTGCATAATGCACTAGAGAAGAGATGGAGGAACATGCAACGAAGATTGCAGGAGTTAATGACCCAGATAATGGATCAAGTGTCAGGTTAGATTGTAAAGGTACTTGGAGCCGTCACGATCATAGTAGAAGATCGGGGCACCCAAGGGTAGAACCCCTCCCAAGAGGTGGTGCCAGTGCACAACAGTAGAAGATTGAACTAAATTTAGAGAGTTGAAGACTCACAATACCAAGATAGTGTTTGATCAATGCTAGTGGAGAGACAGTGATTCAGACGCACTGAGGCATCACATCAGCCAAAAAATCCCGTCTCTCCTAATATCTCACAATACCGGAGCTTACTTTTGGGACACAAGGAAGTACTACAAGTATCACAAGAACCACCACAATGATATAGAGGACTAAAGACACCTTTAAAACATGATGAGGAGCTCTGTAGGGCCATAAAACTCACAAAATTCATCACGTTGGTGGCCCCGAGTTAGAGAAACGAAAAGACCCTAACAATAGAAGCCCAGAGTGACAATGTATATACAAATGTGTCCACATCGTTGGGATAGTCCCAAATATCATGGAAGGGACAGAGTCCTCCTGTCAGACATCCAACAAAAGTTCTAGGGTGAGAGAGCTATGCAATGTTGTGTCCATGCAAAGGAGGGGAAGTTGCTCACCCCCATTGAACTCATTAATGATCATTTGCCACTCCTAGAAACCCCTAAAAGATGATATCATCGTGATGGGGATAAGAAGAAAATTCTAAGTGGGAATTATCCTTATAAATACTAGAAAGTCAGTGAACATCTTGTTCAAATTAGTGCTCGATAAGCTTAACCACCGGGCTGACTAGTTAGTATTGTCGGTTGCCCATTGTACTACTTTTTAGGATAGAGGAAGAATCCTATAGGCATTATGCCACTGTCAGGTACATGGGGGGAGGGGGAGAGGAATTTCACGAAGATGGAGGACTTCTTGATAGTGGACTCGCCTCCTACCTACAATATCATTTTTAGCTGCTCACTGTTGAACTGCTTGAAGGTCATACTATCCACCTGCCAAACCAAACCACTTTAGGCTCATAGTGTCCACCCACCATAGCGTGTTCAAGTTCAAGTGAGAAGGAGAGGTGATCATTAACTAAGGAGATTTTGAGCAATCTTAAGTCTGCTGCCTCTAGGAAGTAGGGAGCATGGAGCAAGAGTTGCTCGACCTACAAAACCAAATAGAAGACGATATCATGACCAATGAGACAACCCCAAAAACTCTAGTTGCCAATAATGAGCCAAATAAATCTTTCTTAAGTGAAAAATTTGATGCAGGCCATAGGGAACTGCTAGTCCGAAAGCTTCAAGATCATCGTGATGTTTTCTTCTGGTTTGTTACAAAGATGCCCAAAACACCGATTGACATCACCTTCCATCGATTGAATATAAGTACCACCATTTGACCAATTAAGCATAAGATTAGGAACCAACGACAACACCAGTTGAGCCCATCAAGGATGAGGAGTTAAAGCCAAATGAAGCAGGGGTATGTTTGGGAAGGCAGTACCACACATGAGTTTCAAACGTCACTATGATCCAGAAGGCCAATAATGAGTGGAGGATGCGTATAAACTTCACGAATTTGAAGGCTTCCTACCTGAAGAACTACTAGCACCTACAGAGGATAGACACCCTAGTGGATGCAGTAGTGGACCATTCCGCGATGGGTTTCTGGACACCTTCTTAGGATACCATCAGATAAAGATGCATGGGATGATGATGAGAAACCCGCTTTCATCATTACTGAAGGTATGTTTTGTAACAATGCAATGACCTTCAAGCTTATGAGCGCTAGAGCAACATACCAACACATGATGGATATAATTTTTTCTAATAAAAAAGGAAATAATATTGAAGTCTATGTGGATGATGTTTTTACGAAAATTTAGCTGGGTGAACAACATATAAGAGACATAAGAGAAACATTCCAAACTTTAAAAAAATATAATATAAAATTGTAACATCTGAAGAGTACGCTTGGGGCCTCAACCAACAAATTTTTATGTTTTCTCCCGACTCTTGATAGCATAAAAGTAAACTCAAAATAAATCCAAGCACAAATTGACATGTCAGTTCCAAAAAATACTCAAGAGGATCAAAAGCTAAGTGGCTAGATTGCAATTCTCAAAATGTTCATCTCAAGTTCTGTGAAAAATACACATCATTCCTTAAAACAAAAAAAAAATGAATGCTTTGAGTGATCTACTGAGTGTGTGCAAGCATTCTAGAACATGAAGGACATACTTACATCATCTCCAGTCCTTGAAAGCCCTAAGTTGAAAGAATAACTCTTATTGTACCTAGTGGTGCATCCAAAGCAATCAGCTCGGTGCTGGTTAGAGAGGAGCTGAGAAAGCAATTTTTTTTTACCACATTGGCAATGTTCTACGAGGAGCGGAGGTCAGTATCCATTTATGGAGAAACTAACATTTTCTTTGATTGTTTCAGCTCACAAGTTGCCACCCTATTTTTGAACACATTCTATGTAGGAGATTTTGGATCACCTACTAAAGTTGGTTGTTACTTGATCAAAACATTTCAGACAACTCCTTAAATGTGACGTAGAGCTGTGCAAGTTCAACATCTTATACATCCCCTAGATGGCTATCAAGGTAGAAGCAGTCGCTGACATCCTGATAGATTTCATAGAACAAGAGAAACTGGGTGAAGAGGGTCCATTCAACTGATACAACTGGCTACTATATGTTGAAGGTGCTCCAAACCAAACCAATCGAGATTAGAGCTTGCATTGAGCAGCCTCTCAAGGGAACACTTGTATCGTTTTGTTGCAGTAGTCTATGAGGCAACAAACAATCAGGAGGAGTACGAAGCACTGATCGTGGAACAACATTTAGCCTTTGAAAATACCTGATACATGGAGACGAGAGAAATTGCAGAAGAAATCTCGAATCCCAAGAGATTTAAATTCCAAACTGCTCAATACTTGTTGATAGAAGTGGCACTCTTCTTGAGATCGACAATGTCCTTGTACATGATATGCATAAAGGATAGCGAGATAGAAGACATTCTTTGAGAAATTTAATCTGGGGAGTGTGAGTGTCACTTGGGAAAGAATACATTAGTAGACAATGTCCAACGACAAGGACAATTCTGGTCGAAGCTGCTGAAAGACACTGAAGTATTTTTCAGGTGTTCTGAACAATTCCAGAGGTATGCTCTGCAATAACCCACCGATCCATAAGCTTAAACCAATCACAAGCTCGTGGGCTTTTACCATCTTGGTATTGGACATCCTTAGGCCATTTCCTCCTTCAAAGGGCAATGTTGTCTCCTTCTAGTGGGGGTAGATTAATTATGGAAGTAGAACTAAGACAAAGCACTTTCCCAGATCTCTACGGATGTCGTCCAGAACTTCATCTGGACCGACCTGATCTACCACTATAACCTGCCTCTGATTATGAGCATGGATACCATATCAAAACAATATAACCATCAAACTAGCAGAATTATAGTTCAACTCATAATTTATAAGTTTGATATGTTATATTCATATATAAGCTTTAGATGATGCCATTAAAGTCTTAATAATTCAGATGTCTGGTGAATACCGAAATAAATGAAAAAATAAATTCATAAAATTTGCCATGCCATTATCACATTTCTAAGAATTCCTTGAAAGTGGAAAGCATAATTTGAGTTTTGTTATGATTTATAAGTTTTGGCTATATTCTATATTTTCACTGTTGCCTTATCGGAGTATAAAATGCTTACTACAAATAAAAAAAAAGATTTTTATGGCAATTATTTCGATAAACGACAGCAGTTTAAATCACCACTAAATTTTAAATAGCGGTTTACGAACCACCATATGAGCGTTATGTTTGCTCTCCACCACAAAGGGCTTTTACGGCAATTTAAAACTTGCAGGTTAATCAGGTATATATTGCAGTTTAGACCGTTTTTTTAAATGATAATGTAAATCAACATTTATAATGATGTTTTAAACCGCCATATGATCTAATAGTTTAAACTATCATTTAGCATATTTGATTTTTTTTTTTTTTTGGTTGTTTGGAGCATCTTTCATTTTTACCTGATCTAATCCTCACAACATATAATTTGGATGAGCATAATTTGTTTCATAAAAAAGATATACATGCAAACCAAATTATGTCATCACATAAAGTTTTAAGCGATCTAAATTTGCAAATCAATCTCACAAAATGATAGTAATAAAGGTATTACATACATAACACTAAAAGCAGCTCTAATTACGTATTTCATATCCAAAAAAAATCTATTTACCTATTCCACACCCAAAACGGATACATACTAAATGTAGTCAGTCACCGTCACTTGTCAACCTAACCTAAGGCAGGAATGACCTAAACTTTCCAACTAATCTCAGGCAACATTCTTTTGTTGTTCTTATCTGACCTTTGCCTGAAATCACGCTACAGTTAAAAATCAAGTTTTCAAATCAAATTTAATCTCTTTCTTATCTCCCTAACTCAACTATACACCCTTCTAAATATAAGGTGTGAAATCTAAAGAAAACAGTTGGGACCTCCACGGAACTGATAAATGTTAAACTCACTTTGCGCATTGTAAGAGCATAGATAAATTCAGACATGCGGTGATCTTTAAAATGTATATACTCCCAAAATTATAACAAATGTCATGATTCAACGCCAAAATACAGATATTTCAAACGATAATACTAGAATAGAACCCATCGCATTAAAAAATAAACTTGAAAAATCTATCGAATATTCATATTCATGCATAGCTACAAGGCATGTTTATTGATTAATAACTCAATTCATCAATAAAGCATAGCATGTTAAATTTGCATAAACATGGAGACAAATTTCTCAAATTTCAACCATGGCCTGCAAAATCTTCCTAGTAAAATTAAAAAACGATAGTGACAGATCCATTCTCGCCCCAATCTCATAATCTACTGAAATTAAAAAATTCACCGACATGCATTATAAATTATCAAGCTTGGATAGTAAAATCTACAGCTGGATATATCAAATAAAAAATACCACTATATTAACTTTTAGAAATTGAAATTCACCTTGACGCTAAGGGAAAATCTCATTGGAGAAGAGGCGGTATTGTGAAGAGGTTACGGGTATGAACAGAGGAATTTTCCGCAGGAAGCAGAGTTTCCTGGCTGTGGAAGGAAATATTGTAGGCTGTCAGGAGAGCAGGTGCAGCATCGGGAAGGCCCGAAAAAAAGATTTCCAGTCAGCGGAGGAAGATCCAACCTTGTATGAATGAGATCCGAGTACAGGGAAATATTCCGGAGAGGGCATGCATTCTATAGAAAGAGTGCTGATAGTAAGAAATTTGACTTACTGCAGAATATAAGAGATTTCTTGAAGCCTGCAGGGGTTCCAACGGCTGCTTGAGGCTCTAGAGAGGGCATGCAACCTGTAATAGAAAAATAATAATAATAAATATTCTGATGATGTCAGTTGTGAACTTCCTTGAATTTTTTTATTATGAACATTTCACAATTGCCTAAAAGCAAGTTTTTTTTTCCCTACTTATATTGATCTATATACATGTATATTCAAAACACAATAGACAGTAGAAACCATCAAATATATTTAAGAGCTATACTAAAAGAAACAAGAATTTGGAATTGGGCCATGGAAGACTTTCCATGTCATTTACGACATATTCAACAGACTGCTAATCAAGTTATAGAGAGTATCAGATCAAGGATAAAGCATTAAATTATCAAAGAAGTTTTTTATGAAATACATACAACAAAACTAAGAGTTTTCATATCTTGGACCATGTGGGAAGAGCAACTTCAACTATAGCTTCACCATCTTTCTTCAGACCAAAATGATATCAGTTGTAATTAACTAGAAACATAAGCATGCAGGAGAATTCTCGTATGAGTTCATTCACATCGATCATGTTTGAAAGGCAATTATTACACGTTCTTTCTATGCTATGAAAAAGATTTTTTGCATGATAAAATTTTTCACCCTGACTAACAAACATGCAAAAACTATTTAAGCTGAATGACAAAATGATAGACAAAATAAGTACAAGAAAGAAAATAGAAATGACTTAATACCTGCATGTTACGGTATAATGCAGTAAAAGGCTCCATTCTAAGAAAGTGCAAAATTGCGATTCCCATGCTAGATTAGTGTGAACCATAGTAAAAATTGCAAAATTCATTAGAGATACATTAGCATATGCAATACTCTTTAAGATATGAAAAGTGACAAATTCTTATAGGCATATAAATGATGACTTAAGAATATCCATATCTGCAAAGTTACAAAATATATGCCCTACTTTCGAAAGAAACACAATCACATGGAAGTATCTGTTAATAGTTATCTATATAAATGAATAAACAATGAAAAAAGTTTAGAATAAAAATACCTCATAATATTTGGAGTCCAAAGCACAGGTTAGGTCTGAGTGATCCTTAAAAGTAGAAGACTTATTGAAATTAAGACTCTTAGACAAATAATCACCAAAACCCGAAAGAAGAATGGGATACTGGTCAAAATCATTATAGTATCTCCCATCAAGTCTATTAAGAAGCAAAAAAAATTCGAAGTTGCTTATTTCTCTTCTTCTCCAACTCTCTCTGAATGTGTCGGCCATTTAAAGTTCCACAAGCCGGTTAAAAAGAGAGGTCATTTTACTTTTGTCTGTAGAACTTTCTTTTGAAAATAAGGATTCATTCCTCACAGAAATCAGTAAGGTGCTGACATGCTTAACATCCTTGGGTATCACAAAATTTTAAAAAATAGAAGCAACTAAATCAATGAAGAAAATCTCTATTGTAGTAACTGTAATAAAATTGAGTCCAATGAACAAATTTTATCTGGTGGTAGCAAAACTTAAAAAATAAATATATAGAATAATAATAAAAGATTGAATACAATGAAAGAAATCGCAAAAAAAAATTCAAAAATTTATCCTACTTTGAAATATTCTACCTCCAACGTAATTTTATTTTATTCGGTTTATTTTTTTTAATTATCACTTGTGGCCGGAACATAGAAGAAATTGCTCTTTCTATAGCTTGATTCAAAGCTAGTAATTCTCTTACATTTTTTTGCTTGTCTATCCCATTCAGGTGATCGTATTTTGTTGGATCTGAGAAGTTCTCATTAGAAAATTTGCTTAAAGCAGAAGTTTCACCTGTTCCTTCTACTAAAAATTGACTAGGAAAATTTAGAACTTTTTGCATGACAATTAAATGCCCTATACGTTTTCTTTTTGGTGGAATATGAACACAAGATATTGATAAGTGAACTTAAAAAAAAAGTAAAAGTTTTAATTATAATCATTTTGAATGGTGACAACATAAGAAATATAAATACCACATTTGAATCTATCCTTGCAAGGATAGATCGTAAATTTTTCATACAAACGTCAATATTATCATTGTCATCATTTGCATAATCTGAAACCTAGTCCGAAGAACTATGGAGATCAGGTTCTTTAATAGAATTTAAGTATGCAGACCCATTCAAAGTTGAAATAATATCTTTTACAATGGTCTTCAGTTGGTTCAGTTCAACAAGAGAAAACTCATCTATTTTAGCATAAAGTTTCTGAAGCTGCCTTATGTGATCAACTTTTGTAGCCTTGACATAATTTTTTTCATTAGTAGCCTACAAGTCTACCAAAATTTTCAGATATTAAGCAACTCAACACGCACGTTGAGAAAGGATCATGTCTATTAGAATGAGATTTACTGTGGCCACTTTTTTGATCCATTTCTCTTTATATTTTTATGCACCATTCAGATTAGAATGTATGTCAAGATTACTTAACAACACAATTTCATGTATTTTAAATTTAAACAAACAAAAAATTTGCATAGCACTACTGGACTCTATCTCTTTGAATCAGGCTAAGAATAAATCCAGTTTTTTTGTTGGTTTTTGGTGATTTTGAATAAATCATCCCTAACCAAAATACTCATGCCAAGAAGCAACTTCTTCTATGTTTCACTATTTCAAGATTCAAATAAGATATAACATTGAAAAAAGCCCCATCATCAAGCAATCCATGCGATGATCTCACAAAAAGTAGAGACCTATATCTTAGATAGCTACTACATTAGCACACAAAAAAAAAAAAAAAAGGGCTGGTTGACCTGACCCACAATTACGCAGTTATCATATATATTCTCTGGCAAAAAACTTGACCTAATTTAATTAAGCGCTAGTATGCAAAATGAATGCAAAGTTTGATTTATAGTTTACACACTAAAAGTACTACGCAGGTATACGTATTGTTTCAAGTAATATAGTGTTTTCTTTAAAGACCCCGGTAATGATCCCACAGAGAAGAAAGGTAAGAAAGCCTTTAGGCGAAATCCTAGTCTACTACTAACAGGTATTAGTTTGGAAGGTCGACTAAGATGATGTTTTAGCTAGCAACTACTCTTAGATGCAAATATTTAATGTAAGGATAACAACTATTCCTAAATGCAAATATTAATTCTAAAGATAACTTATCTAGATTAATTGGTTCGAAGAATATTTGAAATGTTAAATGCTAACGTTATCGTGCGTTGACCTAGATAATGTATAGGAATGAAATGCTTAAAACATAATATTGCAGTGGCAAATAGAAGCATACCTATTCTTTACTTCTTTCGATTGTGTAAAGAACATTGGCTAATCTAAAGTTTGTGTCTAAAGTTTGAAAGTTTGTGTCGGCATGTATAGTAGTGCTAGGTAGGTTCTAGTCTCTCCCTCCTAGAATACTCACCGTGCCCTCTCTATAGGACCTACTAGTGGCCCTTAGTTTCAATCTCTATACCAATTTGATAAAATAATCTAGCCTGTCACCCTAGAAACATCAATTCTAAGCCCATCAAATCTTATCTAGTTTGAACTATAGGACCTACCAGTGACCTCCAATGGACGACCGCGACTGATCTTTCCAACATAGAATGTGATACTTAGAAGTCAAGAAATCTTAGCAATTTCAGGCTATAAATTCCTCAACAATTTTTAACATTATAAGTGACCAATTTGTGAAGGACCGATAAAATATCATCGCATTGATGAAAAAAGTGTTATTAAAAAACAATGACAATAAAATAGATAAAAAAAATTACACAAAAAATGGCGACACAAGATTTACATGGTTCGACAAATTGTCTACGTCCACGGAGCTACAGAGGATTTTATTACCTCAAAAAATTACACCGTCGAACGTCTCAATGTTTACAACAAATAATAATCTCTCTCTTCCTTTCTCTCCTCTTCTTCACCTCTCCTTCCTCTCTCTCAAAGCCACGAGAAAGGAGCACAAGAAATAATTTTTCTTTTAAGCCAAAGAAAAGAAACCGAAAGAAAAAGCTTTTCTTTTTCCGTTTCCTTCAAGCTTCAGCTGAAGAGGATTTTGTGGGATCTGTTGGAGAACAGGTGGGTCTAGCCATTTATAAGAAGAAGACGAAGCTAATTAAGTAAATAAGAGGAAGATTTTCAAGATCTCATGAGATTCTGCATGAAGCTTTTCAAGCAATTGGTTTGGAGGAAAATCTTTAAGGAAGTAAAGATTTAATTAACAATTAAACAATTTGTCATAACAGATTCTTGCCAAATCGAAATAGTGGATCGGGCTCCACTTTCTTTAACAATTCTCTCACTTGGAGACTAGGGCACTAGTTGCACCATCCATTGACTGCACCGCCCTTTTCCTCAAACGTGATACTCTCCACCTCTACAACCAAAGCCTTTGTCTTCACGCTAGAAGACCAACTGAGATCGAGCACAAGTTCAGTTTCTCAAGAGTGACACCCTTAGTCAACATATTAGCAGGTTTCATGCTTTCACAAATTTTCTTAAGTAGCAATTTTCCGTCGTCTGACACAGATCGAATGAAGTGATACCTGATTTTAATGTGTTTGGTCCTGTATTGAAAAGCTAGATTCCTGGCAAGGAATATGACGCTCTAACTATCACTGTGGAGAGTGCCATTTTGGGCCATCTTACCCAATTCTTCCAGGAATCTATGCGGCCATATCATCTCCTTTGCAGCCTCTGACATTGCAACATACTCAACTTCTGTAGTGGGCAAAGAAAATGCATTCTGTAGATTAGAGCCCCATGACACTGCAATACTACCAAGAGTATAAACATAACATGTGATTCTCTTCCTACTGCCAATGTTTCCAGCTAAATTTACATCAATATAGTCTTATACCTTCAGACTTCTTCCTAAGAAACACAAACAGGTTTTTGAAGAGCCTCTTAGATATCTCAAGATCCACTTCACAGCTTCCCAATATTCCTTCCCTGGATTACTCATGTCTCTGCTCACAACTCCCACTGCATGGACAATATCCGGTCTGGTGCAAACCATAATATACATGAGTGAACCAATAGCTGAAGTGTAAGGAACCTTACTCATGTAGTTTTGTTCCTCCTTTAACTTGGGTGACTGATTTTTTGCTTAGTTTGAAGTGACTGCCCAAAGGTGTGCTAACTGACTTGGATTTGTTCATATTGAACCTGCTAAACACCTTTTTCACATATTCAGCCTGTGAAAGACTCTGCATACCTTTAACTCAACCTCTAACAATCCTCAAGCCAAGGATTTGTTTTGCTGCTCCTAAATCCTTCATTATGAAGTGCTCTGACATCTGCTTCTTCAGATTATTGATCTCATCAATGCTGGCCCCTGCAATAAGCATATCATCCACATGCAATAATAGGATGATATAGGAATGGTCAAAGTACCTGACATAACAACAGTGATCTACCTGGCATCTGCTATATCATGCTTTGAGCATGAATTTATCAAACTTCTTGTACCACTGTCTGGGAGCTTGCTTCAGGCCATACATACTTTTCTTCAGTCTACAAACTAAATATTCTTTTCTTTGTACCACAAACCCTTCAGGCTAGTGCATATAGATGTATTCTTCAAGGTCTCCTTAAAGAAAAGCGGTCTTCACATCTAATTTCTCCAGGAATAGATCTTTGGTAGCAACCATAGTCAGTACTGTCATAATATTTTTGAGCTTTATCAAAGAAGAAAAGATCACAAAGTAATCAATGCCCTGCTTCTATTGAAAGCCTTTTGCAACAAGTCTAGCCTCTTACCTTTTACTATCATCAAACTCAGTCTTTACCTGGTGCACCCACTTATTGTACAATGCATTCTTCCCGTGTGGAAGTTCTATTAGACCCTATGTCTGATTTCCCAGCAGGTAATCCATCTCCTCTTTCATGCCCAACTCTCACTTGCTAGAATTTTCATCTGCTAAGATTTTTTTCATAGCTCTGTGGTTCTCCACTATCTGTCAGTAAGATGTAATTCAAAGTAAGTGAGTAATGCTGCGACAAACGACTACTCCTGACTGACCTGCAAACGACGGTTGGAGTAGTGAATGACTCTAAACCTGCTTGCAGAATAATAGGAATGGGTGCCCTGAACCCATTCTCCTCATCATTCCCATCTCCGCTCTGTTCTATAACCTCAGGTAGATCATCAAGCTCTACGAAATTTGACTCCTGAGGATTCATAATTTGTACTAGTTTTATCCTTCTACATCATCTTCTCATTAAAGATCACATTTTTGCTTCTGATAATCTTCCGATTCTGATTATCTTAGAAAACAATAGCCAAATGCTTCGTCTCCATAGCCAATAAAATAACATTTCTTTGACTTAGCCTCAAGCATGCTACTTGCATCAGGATTGATTAGAACATAAGAAAGACAAACAAAAGTCTTACGATGAGAAAATTTAGCCTCTTTGCCACTCCAGACCTCCTCAAGTAACTTACAGTCTAATGGGATGGATGTCCCTCTGTTGATCAAGTAGACTGCAGTGTTGACCGCATCTGCCCATAAGGATAGTGGTAGTCCGGCGTGTAATCTCATGCTCATAACACGCTCATTGATGGTCCTGTTCATGCGTTATGCAACTCCATTTTGCTTTGATGTCCCTGGAATGGTCTTCTCCATTATGATACCCTAAGCTGCACTGTACTCCTTAAACCCACCATCGATGTACTCACCACCATTGTCAGATCTCAAACATTTCGGTTTTAGATCTTTCTCCATTTCAACCATGGCCTTCCAAGTTTTGAACACAGAAAATACATCAAATTTATGCTTCAAAAAGTAAACCCACACCTTTTGGTTGTGGACATCTATGAATGTGACGTAATAGCGAGAGCCTTCAAGAGATGTCACTGGGGAAGGTCCCTACACATTGGTGTGTACCGATTCAAGTTTTCCTGCATTTGACACCCTGCCACCTTTCAGGAAATCGACCTTCTTTTGCTTCCCCATAATGCGGCTTTCACACATGCTGAGGTCAACTAACTCAGTTCTGGTAGCTTGCCTCTGGACTGAAGCTCTTTCATACCTCTTTGACTCATGTGCCCAAACCTGTATTGCAACATGTCTGCTGTGCTCTCTGTAACTGTGGTATCAACACTGTTAATTAGACCAGTAGTCATATATAGCATACCAGTCTTCTTACTCTGAGCCAGTACCAGCGCTCCTTTGGTAACCTTCCAGGTGCTATCAGAGAACACTACTAAATGACCTCCCTCGTTGAGCTGCCCCAACAATTATGATGTTCTTTTTCAGTTCAGGAATATGTCTAACCTTTTACAGGATCCATTTATTTTTGTTAGGGAGCTCAATTTCAACATCTCCCATCCCTACCACATTCAAAGCAGGTCCATCAGTCAGGTACACCTTCCCAAAGTCACCTACAATATAGTTTTGCATTAACTCTCAGTGGGAAGATGTGTGAAAAGAAGCCCCTGAGTTCAGTATCCAGTCATCAACGGAGCTATGAACTGCAAGCAATAGTGCATCCCACACTTCTTCAATTACAGCATTAGTACTGACGTTATCAGTCTTCTTAAGATTTTAGCAGTTCTTCTTTATGTGACCAGTTTTGCCATAATTTCAGCAAGTTGCTTGCCGACCAGGCTTTGACTTGCTCTTGCTTCTATGCTTTAATTTTGACCTTCATCTGTTTGAGTTCCTATCCTGTGATCTCCCTCTAGAATCAACATTCAGTGCAGAACTCGAACCTAAGATCTCGCCAAAATTCTTCATGTGCACCTCCTCAGCTCAAATCAAATCATGAATATCATCTTATTTTAGCTTAGTTTACCTATAAAGTTGCTAACTGCCATCCTCATGGCTTCTCAGCTATTTGGCAATGAAGCCAACAATATCATCACACGTATCTCATCGTAAGAATCAATTTCAATGGATGACAATTGATTTGTGATGGTGTTAAAATCATTCAGATGCTGAACAACAGACACACACTTCGCCATCTTCAGGTTGAATAACTTTCATTATTATTTGTTGATGGTTTTTCATACATACCGGATAAAGCCGCCATAAGATCTGCTGTTGTCCTCTCCTTTTTGACGTTGTGGGCAATGGATCTTGATAGGGCTAATCGAATAACCCCAAGAACCCGTCGATCTAATAGATTCCAATCAGCCTCTTCAATCTTCTCCCGTCGCTTTCCTAATAATGGAAGATGAAGTTTCTTCTCATAGAGGTAGTCTTCTATCTACATTATTCAGTAACTAAAATCTGTGTCATCAAACTTCTCGATCCCTGAAACGTTCACTTCATCTCCAACCATCGTTCTTCCTAAGATCCGAACCGGGGCTCTGATACCAATTGTTATGAAAAATTGACAGCAACAAAACAGATAAAAAAATTACACTAGAAAAAGGCGACACAAGATTTACGTGGTTTGGAAAATTGCCTACATCCACAGAGCTGCAGAGGATTTTATTACTTTGAGGAATTACACTGTCAAGCGTCTCGACGTTTACAAGAAAGAACAATCTCTCTCTTCCTTTCTCTCCTCTTCCTCACCTCTCCTTCCTCTATCTCAAAGCCATGAGAAAAGAACACAAGAAATAATTTTTCTTTTAAGCTAAAGAAAAGAAACTGAAAGAAAAAGCTTTTCTTTTTCCTTTTCCTTCAAGCTTCAGCTGAAGAGGAGTTTGTGGGATGTGGGGATGTGAGTTTGTGGGATGTGTTGGAGAGCAAGTGGGTTTTACCTTTTATAAGAAGCAGACGAAGCTAATTAAGTAAATAAGAGGATGATTTCCAAGATCTCAGGAGATTCTGCATGATGCTTTTCAAGCAATTAGCTTGGAGGGAAATCATTAAGGAAGTAAATATTTAATTAATAATTAAATATTTTGTCATAACAGATTTTTGCCAAATCGAAATTGTGGATCGGGCTCCACTTTCATCAATAATAAGAGAATTTCTAGGAAAATCCAAATTCCTAAACATGTATCCAATTCATTGCAAAAGAAAAGTAAAATGAAGATAATGACCTAAGCAGTAAAAGAATTGATAGAATTATTTAATAAACTAAGTGCGAATAAGGAACATATGTCTACTTACCCTCTTTCGAGCATATTGGTGTGCATAATATTCTATTAGATTTATGCAACTATCTGTCACTTATAAGATTCTATTAGAATCAGATCATGAATTTTATTTCCTTAAAAGTTGCATTTCCGCACATACAATTTTGCAATAGCGAATCAGACAATATGAGTGCACTCTAGTTGTGAGATTACGGCTCTCCCGAGTCTTAGTTTCACTTTAAACAAATTTTAACTTATCTTATTGCGACTCAAGTTATGTCAATGAAGCGAATGAGATATTACTCATCACATCAAAATAAAAAATGTTCTATCATGAAACAAATTTTCCTACACATGTCATTTCTTCATATTAAAAGAAGACAGTAAAGAAAAATACTTACGAAGCTTGGATAAAACACAATAGAAAGTTTATCTAAATCAAAAAAATCCACTAGAAAATGTTTACAACAATTACAAGATAATGGATAACACAATAATTAGCTTTTTCCCTTTGAAAGAAAAATGAAAAATCTCTCAAACAAAGTCTCTTGCTGATCCATGTGCCGCTCATACTTTCTTACTCATACCTCTCAAAATCCTTCACCAATCTCTCTAACAAAATGGAGAAATCTATATCTCCATAACCTCATGCCAAAAACCTTTTAGAACATTCCTAATTTCTTCTCTAAGCTAATCTAATTAATTGTCATGAGAGGTACCAATCCTCTCTATTTAAAGACAAATAAAAACCTCTCCTTTCTTCAAGAGACACATCTCTTCTTTCAAAAGACACATCCTTTCACTCCAAGAGACACATCTCTACATTCAAAAGCCACTCTAAGTGTCTAGATTCATTTTCATTTAACCACTCCAAGGGGCGTGCATAGCCATCTAGAATTTTCCAGAACATCTCGGAACGAGTAAGGGTCCTTCAAAACCTTCTCCAACTGTTTATGGAGCCTAGGCGCCAATTTCCTTCACCTAGGCGCCGCTTTCTCATCTTCACTGGCGTCTAAGCGCCATTTTTGGGAGCCTAAATGCCAGCTTTCAGGCAACTCCACCGTTTCGCACTATTTTGCTCCATTTCAACTCCGTTTTGTCACATTTCAGCTCCGTTGCGTTCCAAATTGATATTCCTAGAAAATAGACATGAAAAAATCCTTTTCTTTAAAGTGTAATCTCATTAAAAAATATGTGATAAATGTGAAGGAGATTAAGCATAGAAACATATTAAAATGTGTCAGGTTAGAACTTTCTTCCTTGCACGATTTGACTCCAAATGATACTGTTTTTGCTCTATTTTTGCTAAAGTCCATTTCTTGTATCTGAAGACAAAAATAAGCAAAATAACTTCTCTTAAAGTATAATATCATTAAAAATGTATATAAAATGATCATGAATGTACTCTATAAAAAGGTAATTTTCAGGTAGATCAATGCCCCCAAATTTAAACGTTATTTGTCCTCAAGCAATACTATAACTTTAAAAACTAGAATTGTTAACCTGTGGCAGTGGGTTTACTTTTTAGATAACTAAAAATTTATTTTAGAAATGTTATAGTCCAATTAGAAGAATTTCTAGTAAAACATATGATATCTAAAATATCAGAACATTAAATATCGATTTAGAAATGCGGATTTTCTATTTACTTCATATATAATTGAAATTTCTCCAAACTTTGGATTTTTAGAAAAATATTAATTTCAGAATTTACGACGTTTATATTTAAAATAAATTTCACTAATACTTTCAGAATTAAGCAAATGTTTGATCTTAAGTTTTCCTTTTTAGAAAGATTCAAGTGAAACCAATTTTTAGTTAGGTCATATTTCTCAAGCTTCACCTTTACTTTTCATATTTTATTTATCGTCGTAAATTCCAAACTTTGTTTTCTTTACATTGATACCACACAAGTCTTTCTAATGGCACAAAATACCACTATTTTAACTTTTGAAGGGTCAAATACACCTTTTGATGCAAAGGTGAGGTGACATGTATGAAAATTTTGAAGTTTTAACTGTGTATGAATGTTAATTTCCTTAAATTTTTTGGGTGTTCAGAAATATTGTTTGCTTAATTTGTACAAAACCGATCATGAACAGCGTATTTGCTTGTAATCCTGTCGACCAAAGCCAAATTCTTTTGTCTACTTGGACATGAAAGTTCACAAACAATTGGGTTCAAACAGCTGAAACCTAACTGCTTTGGAAATCTCCCTTTCAAGTAAAGAATTAGAAGGTACAACCACTTCTCAAGCAATTTCCCTCTCTCCACCATCTCTCTTCCTATAACTTTTACTCGAGGAGTTCGACACACTAGAGTTTTTAAATCGTTAGTCCTTTTCGTTCCAATACAAAAAAGAATAAATAAATCCCATGATTACATAGATATCTTGTTCAGAATGAAGAAAGTCGCTTCTTCCACTTCCATGAAAAATAATGGAAGCCTGTTCTCAATGCTTTACCATAAGACTCTCACGGTAGTCAAGCTGTTATCCTGTAAGAGGAGTGGAAGCAGAGAAGTAGTGCTGTGGAAAAAGAAAATCCTGAAAGGTGAAAGGTGCCAGCCATTGGAGTTTTCAGGGAAGATCCTTTATGATTCAGATGGTAACAGACTGTCGGAAATTTCTAATTTCTGAACGAGATTAGAAGCGCAGATCAAACTGAAGCTAAAGTAAACATTTTGTATGGTTGTGTTTTTCTTTGTAGTAATTTGACATCAATAATACATTTACAGTCTTGCCGTATCCGTTTTTAAGAGTTTGTAAGCATGAAGTAATTTTTATTTACTTTATTTTGTGTTAATAGATCAAATTACTGACTGTGATTACTGTGTATGGTAAAGTATTTTCTGTTTGTTTCTGCAAACTGCAAATAAAATGCCACAGTAAGAATATTTTTCAGGTTATTCTACCGGCTGAGCAATCTCTCTTTCTAATTACACATTTTCTTAATTCTAATTATTTAGAATTCTTAATTTGTATTAAAATAATTCTTATTTACCACATAGAGATTCGACTGTGATGAAATCTGTGGGAAGTATAATGAGCATGCTGTCAAGTATGTGTCACACAAAATTAAATTTCTACAAACTCAAAATCACTACTTAAAAATAATAAGCTCTCAACAATCATTTTTTACTTTGTTTTGTACTTGATGGTTAAACCGTAAGAGGAGACATTTCTGCATATTAGGAATTTATTCACGCCACACTATATTCAACTACAGCACAAATCTCAACATTTTAGTTTTCACACATATAACCTGCCACACACTCTTGTCATAGGTATCGTCAAGCAATAGAATCTTGAACATCTTTAATTTAGGGAGTTTGTCTTCTAAACACCTCCATAAACTTTAGTTATGTCTAAGAATACTTCATTACTTATGTTGAATCAAGATTTGTCACGGAGACAGTCAAAGAATATAGCATTTTCCTGCAAGGAGGAAGAAAGGGAGAGAGAGAGAGAGAGAGTGAGAGAGCAGTGTTGCAGCGTAAGATTGTGTAACCTTTACCCTTGAAATGGACCCCCTATTTATAAAGATGGGTCATTATACAATAAAATAGTTTGCCCCCTGTGATTTATAGATACAACAAGGTTATTTCAAACCAATTATTAATATTGCCCGCGGGTTCCATGGATGTGGTCGAATGTTCTTTGGGCCAGGTGGCTATCAAGCCTGGTCGTAGTGAGGCCAAGTGCCTGTCCATGCGGCTGCTCGTTGAGGGTTCCTCTGCTACTCCAGAACAAGAGGATATGTTTTCACGTCCTTAGTATGTCTGGGCTGGACTGAGCTTGTTGCATCAGATTGGATCTGGCAGAGGGATTTCTTAGAGGATGATTTACGATTTATCCATTCGAGTTGTACTATCTTCCCAATAAGTTGGGGGTCAGTCGGTTGACATGTGGTTCTGGATCGTCCTTGGTATGTCTAGCGAAGCCACTCCATCACATCCACTTTCCGCGTGATGTCCTTGTGATTCATGTTGGCACATTATTGATGTGCTTTTTAATTTTTCTCGATTCTTTAACTTTTTTTTTGCCACAGCTGTGATAAAGACAATGGAATCTAATTTTTGAACTTGGTTTTTTGTATTCATGAGTAATTAATGGACAATAGCTAATAAATTCTTGATGCTCATGTCAAAAAGCCAATATATATATATATATGGTGTGAGTACTTATATTTTTGGCATTCCTTCAGATTCGTCTTACACATTCTCATCAACGTAGAGTATGGTGAGTAGGAAACTCCCTATGTCTGTTGTCGAGAATGCCTGAGCTTCTCTCTTCTAGGCCATGAAGAAGTAGGCGTGGTCAAGCTCTAAAAACAAACGGTCCAGACTGTTGTCGAGAATGCCTGAGCTTCTCTCTTCTAGGCCATGAAGAAGTAGGCGTGGTCAAGCTCTAAAAACAAACGGTCCAGAAAAATTACCGTCAATGAGTTAAAGGCTCTCAACCCTATGTTGGAAGTAGAATCTTCCAATTCAAGCAACAACTACTTAACAAAGAGTGCTGTTGTGGTGGAGGGAGGCTTCCAAGAAAAAAAAGCATCGTGTGTCAGAAAGTAATCCTATAGATTAAGGTCACGCGGCCAGATTGCTTCTTCTCACATTAATTGAGATTTGAGGGAAGAGCGCGACCAAGATTCTTCATGGGGCAACTTACATTCAGAGATTCAGGCGGACAAGAGAAAAGGGCCGTTTCTGGTTCTCCAATGGTTGGTCTACCTTTACTTGCTTCTTAAACTTTATCGATGAGGATGGACCTTAGAGGAGAAGCGTTCTCCTTTACCAAGTCTGAACTAACGTAGATGATGGATCTGTTCTCCGGTAAGGGCTCCAAGACTTTGTCTCTTGCTAAGTGGGAGGTCATAGGTATTGGAATCATGACCCGACCTACAGTCACACAATTATTTAATTTCAGAGATACAACCAAAATCTTGACAAAATTTATTTTTAGGGTCTAGTGTGCAAAATTAAATAATATATAAAGATGATAAATAAGATTTACAAACTATGAGTACTACGCAAGTATACTTATCACTTCAAGTAATTGAAGATTTTTATTAAAAACCTCAGAATCGATCCCACGAAAAAAAGCCAAAACTCTTATAAAATTGAATTTATTAAAACCTATTATTAATTGTAGAAAAACTTCTATAGGAAATGATCGCAAGTTTTTGAGAATTATTTAATCCTGTAGAATTAAAGGAATGCTAGTATGCTAAGAAAATGCTAAATCTACATGCAAGACTATATAAAATGCAAAGTTAACTTTGCTCTAAACTTATAATGTATGAAGAGTTGAAATTTGTATAAAACATCATTCCCCATGCAAAGAGTTTATAATTAGTGTAGGAAAATATTTTAAAAATATAACTAAGGTATTGTGCCAAATAAGAGTAATTATATTCTTTACCCTCAGTCAAATGTATAAAGAACATTGGCTAATCTAGAATTTGGTTCCTAAATCCGTGGTTAGGCTGAGAAGATACTAGTTCTCACTCTAGAGTTCCCACTTCCCCTCCACTAATGGCTAACATCTCACTTTAGTTTTCAAACATCTAGACAAAACTAGGGATTTTTGTCTGTCACCCAAAAATCTCCAATTTTACGCCCATCAAAACTTATTTCCCTATTTATTTGCATTTAACCTCAATGTCTACTTTCACATCCATGAGACTAAATTTGATTCTTATTATATTGAAACATATTCCATTTCGGTTCACTATGTTTTATATCAAATTTTAACAAATCAATTGGTCAGATTGACAAGTAAATGAAACATACAGTTTGAATCATCACAATTTATGAAATTTTAAAAGCACTTTTACACATAATTATACATAATTTCAGGGAGAAAAATAAAGGAAACTACTCAAATCTCATGGGGAAGAAACAACAATACATAAATTTTTACAAGATAAGACAATGTAGAATAAACAAAGTGCACAACTTATCTTAAACTCTTTCTTAATTAATCATTCAATTTCCTTTGAATCACTCACTCCCCTTACAATTCACTCCCAATTCACTCTCCTAATAATTCACTCAAAACTTACTTGGAATCTGTAGTGAAGAAGATATCTATCACTTTTCCTCTTTTCCTTTAAATCCACACCAAGCCTTCAAAACTTTCTCCTCTCTAAGAAGAATCCACTTTTCTATAAAAGACTCCCTTTCTTCCTCCCAAAATTCTCTCTTTTGAATCTCTAGAAATCTCTTAAAATAGAGCTCTCTAAATCCCCTAGAGTCCCTTCAAACACATGTTCAAAATTCATACAAATTCATTGGATCTTCTAGAGAACTTTTGCAGGCACCTAGGCGTCATGCTCTCTGTTGTCTGCCATCTAGGTGTCAGATCAACATTGGCCTTTTTGCTTCATTTGACTAAAATTTGCTCCATTTTCGCTCCATTTGCTCCATTTACTCCATTTAGTGTATCTATAACCAAAAACATAAAAAATATCATTCACTAAAGTGCAATATCATTAGAAAAAGGCATTAAATGTACAAATAAAAGCAACATATTTTAGGCATGTCAAAATTCGCTGAACTTAATTGTAGCTTGTCCTCTAATAAATTATTTCATCTTGTTAACAAATTTTAATATGTGGTAGTGGGTTTTATAAAAGAACAATGTAGTTTTGTCTGGTAAATCTAGTAGTCATGACTTCAGAAAAATCTTAATAATTCAGGTTAGAAATAAGGTATAAGAATATTTTGCAATCAAGTTTAGGAATTATAATTTATCCATTCATTTAAAAATTTAATCGTAGTTTGAAAAACATAGGAGTCTAAGCAAAATAACATATAGAACTTGAGAGAACTCTACTTGTAAAGATAAACTAATCTTGTAGAAAATAAAAGCTCAAAAATGTAATTATGTCGCTTTCTAAAAAATGATTCAAGCGAAGCCAGTTTTTAATTAGGCACCCCCTCAAGCTTCTCTTTACTTTCACATATACTTTTCTTTTCTTTCTTTCTCTCTTTTTTTTTTTCTTTTTCTTTTCTTTTTTGCTTTCACGATCATTTTCAATCCTTTCTTTTCTTTTCCGCAGTAAGGATTACTATATCTGGATCAGTCTTTAATGATTTTGAACTTCACTATCATCCTCTTAAAGATAAAAACTCAGCATACTTCTTTAGTTTGATAATTAGCATTAGTTTTGTAAAAATAATATTTTACAGAGTCTCAATTCCTTAAAACATAGATCTAAGATCCTTAGTAATTTTAAAGATAATTTTTTCCCTACTTTAAATAGTAAAATTATTTTCCTATTCTCTTTTACTTAATATTTTAATTTATAGAACTAACCTTTATCACCAAAATTTTACTTTAGCCTTACCACAACATTTATAGAATAAAAAAAATATAGTTCTTTGAAAATAACACCACATACCTCATATTACTTTAAATATTTTTTTAAAATATAATTTCTTAAGGAAAATTAAAATTATGTTTTTCAAAAGTTTTGCTCCCTCTTCAAAACATTATTTTATCTTAATAGATTAAAACATTTATAATTGAAAAGATAAAAATAAGAAGAAAAATTTTAAAAAGATTTTTATAAAAAAGGGGTTTAACATGAAAATATGTAAGTACAAGAAGCAGGTATACAATAGCTGTAGAGCCTAATTAAAATGTAATAACCAAATGAAATTGCTAAGTACAAGAGTTTTTCTAAATATTACACATGTACAACAACAACATGATAGTAAAATAATTAGTAGTGCAACAACACAGACAACAAGCAGTTTAAGCAACAAACAGTAATAAGTCCAAATTACAATAAGTTCACCATAATAACTTCTACACTAAAGTGTTCAAGTCATCAAACAAATTAAATAAATACAAAAAAAAAAAAACAAAATATAGAAACGATACTAATCCTCATCATCATCTTCTTCTTTCTCCACATCAGTCTCCTTCTCCTGTTCCATATAGTCCTCTGGGTAATAGTCAGAAAATGAGGGACTGGGTGGAAACTGAACATTATGATCTCCATGAAAAAAACTCACAAGAGATGAATTGAAACTTGTATCATAGTTATGTTTAAGTTTCAAGTATGCCAGGACATGATCAACCTTATAATCAATATCAGTCACTTTTCCTTTAAGGTATGCTATGTGATGTGTCAAAGCCTAAAAATCACTACTAAGATCTTCTAGAGTGGAAGAAGATTGAGCAGCATAATGAGATGTAGAAGGCATAGAGGTAGAGGTTGAAGGAATATATGCACCTCCTCCCCTATATCTCTATTCAACATGAAACTAATATACTTGAACATTGGCTCTACTAATTGGCTTACGAGGTGGCACCTGTTCTTCCCAACTCTCATATATGACATATGTCTGCTTACATAAGGTAAAAATCAGAGCAAGGAAACCTAATCCTCCAATAGACTCAAATATGGAAGAAATATTCAGATAAATTATAGATCCAATATTTATATTCTTCAACTGTTGAATGAAAAAATTTAAAGATTCTCTCTGATTATTCACCTCACTAAGATGATTAGTGGGAAGAAGTCGTGCTGAAAAAAAAAATAGTGTCATGCCTTAGAGGTTGCATTTAACATTGAGGTAGAGAATTTTACCATATGATTGTTCTTAATTTTCCAAACTCCTCTTTTATTAGTCAGAAATGCTATCACCTCATCCAACTATGATTTAGAAGACTCAAATGAAGAATACTCACAATTCTTAACATTTAATAACTGGAATGGAACATTGATACGCTCAGGAGTTACTTCCACTATTCTTCCTTGAACATAAACTTGATTATCAGAAGCTTCGGGAAAATTTTGCTTAAAATTCTTGGTCAATAGAAATTACTGCTATTGCGGTAAAGTAAGAAAAACTTTCCCAGTACCAAGGTATAATTAAGCTATCAACCGCTCCCCGAAGATTGAGAAAAGCCCTCTCCCAAATCAACTTTCTATTTCTAAGGAGAACAATGTATCTAAATTTAGCCTTCATATTAGAAAATTTCCTCCAATCAAACTCAAATCTTCCTCTTCCTCACTTATTTTTATGAGCCATAATATATAAAAAAAAATTCAAAAAAATTTTCACATAAATTCCAAGTAATTTTCCCAAACTCTAATAAAAACTTTTCTAGCGTGAGAAACTTTCTACGAAGGGTTCATTACTTATTTCTTCCAAAAAAACCAAAATTTTCGCACATGAGTAATGTGAGAAGAATCCATGGTGAAAAGAAAAAAAATTTTGCATTAAAGTGAAGCTTATACCTTGGGGAGATCAAATTCAAAGTTTTTCAGTCAAGAAATCGTTCCAAAATCCAAGATTTGAGAAGCCCTAGAAAGGCTCCATAGTGTTTTTCTCGAAATCAGGAAAGAAGAAGATGACGACTTAGGTAAAATTTGGGATTTTAACTTAGATTTTTGGTTCAGGTGAACAGGCACTTAGGCTCCAATTATGACGCCTAAGAGCCAACATCTCGGTTTTCTAGCAGCTAGGCATCATATTTCGGTGCCTATGTGCCACTAGACAAAATTTGGTTTTTTATTTTTTCGTTAAATTTTAACAACGAGCACTGTACACCAAAGCACTACGAACCATTGGAAGCCAAATTCAAAATGTTTAAACAACTTCAAACACATAATTTTAACAAAAGAGCACCAACACAAGAATAAAGACTAAAACACTCAGCCGTCAATGGAACAATAACCACACAAATTTTAAAAAAGCTCACCCGGAAAGTAGGAAATCGGGCCAACAAAAAAATCCAATAGAGAAACCCAAAGAAAACCAGCAAAACCTAGCAAAATAAGAGAGAGGAACCCCATGTCAGATTGCCAAAAGTTCCATAAAGAGTGAAACTCTAGTAGAGCACGAGAAGAAGGTTCAACCACCATTTATATATATATATATATACATTTATAAATAAATAAA
>NW_018250860.1:87213-107141 GCF_001263595.1 Phalaenopsis equestris
TATATATATATATATATATATATATGAGAAGCATTTTTAAGTAGTTTTTAAAAAAAACATAAGTAATCATCACAAATAGAAAAAAAATAAAATATTGTAAAGATACATAACATTTCATTGCTTATTAAATTGGGCCACAATGCACAATACAACTTTCAACATAATTCATTTACATGAATAGAAAATCACCATCAAGTTTTCTTCATACATCAAGTATAACAGAACATAGCATATGCCTAAGCATAATACTTCTTCAGCTACTTCGAATTGATACTGGTACTGGATGAAATCTATTTGCATCAATCAGTGCCTAGACTCTTCCTCATGAGCTTTCACAGTTGCAAAAGATCCTTCGAACCCAAAGGTTGGGATGGTTTCTCAAGGCAACTGGTAATGAAGATATTTTAACTATCTAATAAGGATAGCTTCATACCCAAAGAAAATGAATAAAACATACAATAGATGGGTATACTATATACCACATGATACCCTAACAAAGAAGGTAAGATAACTTCCAAAAGAAGGAGTGTCAAAGACTCGAGGTTCAACACATGAAGTGTAAATCACACAGTTGACAACCCATGAAGAGCGAAAGTCAACTTCTAAATGGAGGACTATCACAGACCCAAAGATTGACACATAAAGCATAGATCAAGTGGGTGACAACCCATATGGAAGGAATATTAGCTTCTTAAAGAAGAATTGTCATAGGCCCAAGGGTTGACACAAGAAGTGTAAACCAAATGGTTTGCAACCCACAAAGCTACCAAGATCTTTTCATGCTATTATATATGTTTTGTTTGAAGGAATTTTATTAGAATTTTGAAATCTTATTAAAAGAGTCGACCAAGTCGTACAAAATGCTACCAATCAATTTTATTTGGTGTTGAGCAAATTTTTTAGTTTGTTTTTTCAAAAAAATAGCTCATTATCAAAATAATAGGGTGAGCCAGAAAAAAAATTATATTGTTGGTAGCTTTCATGTGGACTACCTGAATCATCACCAGAGTCACCATGCAAGAAAACAAGATTTACAATTTTCAAGAATGGAATGAAATTTCCTTATGTGCTATCCACCCTAGCCCTATTCATAAATTTCCTTCACCCTAAGCCTATGGAAACCCCATCACTCATATCTGGGTGATAATAAAAAAATATCTTTCTTAGTGATGTCTTTAAATCAATTACTATTTATCAACCATCCCATCCTCACTTAAAAATTATCTCAACGTAATACCATAAGGTTTTAGATAAGCAAATTTTGACATTTAAATTTATTAGAATATCATTTTATTTTGAAATCTTTGATGATTTGCTCACAACAAGCTTCTTCTCTAAAGAGCTAGCCATTTTTATGAGCTTTTTACACTTTTTTATTTCTTATGAGAATTATTATATCTAGTGAGTTTTATTTTTTATCAAGATTTTTTTAACTGCTAACTTTCTTATGATTGATTATTTTTTTTATTCTAAGCTTCCTAAAAAAGTGGCCTCAACATATTATGATTTATCAATTGTTAAGCTTCAATTGGCTTAGTTGAATAGACAATGTAGCTTGACTAAATTATTTGCTAGACAAAATGTGGTGGTCTAATGATGAAATACTCTCATCAAGAACCAACCAAGTATGTAAGATATTTCTATTGATTGATGCATTCTCAAGTAATCAGGTAAGAAGAAGTCGAACGAAACATTCTTCTTTTTTATTATCTTTACTAAGCTAAAGGAAGAATAAATGATCACCTCCAATTCAAAATCATCTGACACTCTGGGAATGTTTGACTTTATTCAGCTTTTAGCATAACTTAAGCCAAACTTTTCTCATTGGGGGCTATTCAACCAGGTAGCCTCACACATCTCGGGTGGATGAACAAACAACATTTTGGCAACAACCTAATATCCAATAACTTAAGAACATGTAGAGAATGATATTATAAGAGAGGGACATCTTCTCTGTTCTCAAAGTCAAATGGTTACTGAAAAAGGAGGCTATCCTGGTAGATGAGGTCTTCCGATTGATGAGAGTGGTCCTAAGAAACATTTTCTCCAAGATCCACCTCAGGCTCTACCTCAAGGCTTACCTAAAGTAACTCAAAGATAAAATCAACTAAAGAGATGGCAATCTCTAGAGCCAAAAATATGTCATCCTTAACAATAGTTAGAGTATCAATTAGCAAAGTGGTGAGAATTTCTCTAACCTGTTACTTTTTATTAAGATACCACGTAGCCTCGCACATCATAGGTGGATGAGCAGACCAAATTTCAAGAAACAACCTACTATCCAGGAATTTATGAACTTGTGGAGATTTTATTATAAATAAGGGACATCCACTCTATTCTCAATGTCATATGATTCCGCACCAAGGACGCAATCCTCATAGAATAGGCCTCTCAATTGAAAAGGGAGGTCCTAAGCCTTTAGGATCTACCTCAGGATTTACCTCAAGTTTTAACTGAAGTGACTCAATCATTAGATCAGCTAAAGAGACAATGAACTATAGAGCCAAGTCAAAAACATGCATACCAAGTGTCGGAGTATCAATAAGTATAGTTGTGGAAATTTCTCTAACCCACAGCTTTTCATTAAGATTAAACAATTATATTACATATTTTGTCCCCAATTATTTTATTTTAAGTGAAAAAAATGAATATCAATGGGGACATCTCCCATATCTTCCCTCCTTAAAATATGTAAGTGTGAGTATCAACGAAGTTAAGACTCAGATCTCCCATGAGCAAATATGGATGGGTAAGTATCAACATGGATGTATCCCAGATCCCACTTCATCAAGATAAGTGATATGAGTTTTTCTCCTTTTTTTTTATTTTTATTATATGAACAAGTGATTTACGTCAAGTGTGTGCATAATCACTACACCAAAAAAAAATATAATGATCTCTGGCTCAATATCTGGAACAATGGTTATAAATGCTACACTGAGTGTTCCATGTGATAAATCAGTGAGCTCTAAAATCTGCTTGATAGCTGGTAAATATCTTGACTCTATAGTGGACCAATGTACAAACCTTAATATCCTAATACAAGGAACTTGTGGGCAAATATAGTAAAGTAAATAAATTTCCAGATTGCTCACTTGGACGTTGGCGGGATGCAAGCAAGGAACTACTCTCTAAAAGAAAGACCCTATCCACTAAAGGAGGAAACAACCATACAATATTTTAAGTCAAATGATGACATAACAAATATCAATCATAAGCTTAAGAAGGTTTAACTTTAGAGAAGGAAAGAATTTTTTATGATTTCTGGTGGGGACATAGTTCACACTACTAGGGGTGATTCTCAACTAATGAAAATTTTTTCCCAGACTAGAACAAAAAAGTCTCTTGGTGGGTACAAAGTTCACACAGCTAGAAATGGTGATTTTTAGCCAGTAAGATTATTCTTCTGGATAAAAAACAAAAAAGCTAATGATGGGAACATAATCTACACATCTAGAGAGGATGATTCTTAGCTAATAAGATTCTTCCCCCAAGCTAAAACCAAGAATGCTAATGGTCAGGACATAGTCCACATAGCAAGAGAGGACTAACTTTCAGCCAAACAGATTATTCTCCTAGACTGGAACTAAAAGCTCATAATCGGGACATAGTCCATGTAATTAAACGAAACAATTCTAAGTTAGAGTGAATATTATCTTGGGCCGAAACCAAAATTGGCCATGGCGGGGACATAGTCCACACTGCCATATGAATTAACTTATAGGCAACTCTAACGCTACTACATGGTGAAACATCCATGGGAATAGAAATCCACCAAAATCTAAAAAGACTGTCCAAGAGCATAGAAATGATAGGGGAGCAATGTTAACCATTATCATCATGTGTCAGCCTCTTTTTTACAAAAGAGGTTACATCAGCATGAGATTCCCCAATGGAATTAGCTCCATGTGTATGGCTCCTCTTTTCAAGAGGAGAAAACATATTAAATACCTTAGTGGGTGTAGGATAACTGAATCGAAGAAGATGTTTACTTCTTGTGCATGAAAAACTAGGTATAACGGATATAGCGTTTCCCACATATGCCTTTATTTCAATCAACACTTAATTTCTTATTTTCACTAAGCAAATATAGACATTGATCAAGATCAAGAAAAGGTTAAATAACCCATCAAAAAGTACAACACCACTGATGCATGTGATAATGCAACAATCAAATTGTTGAGTGCAAGAAAAAATTGGATTAATGTCGAGTTGCTAACGAAAACAATTGACACTTGGATTTAAATTAAGCTCAAAAAGCTCAAATACCTCACAAAAAAAATTAGTTCACAAAATCATATCAAGACTCCTAAAAAGAGAGAGAGAGAGACTCATCCACAATGGAGTCAACAAATTGTTTTTTGTTCTTTTCAATGGAATTTAGAGTCTCTGATCTGTTGATAAATTGTCTCATGATTTTTTTTTCAAACAAATCTTCCTCTCAAATCATAAAAATGATTTGGAAAGGAAAATAATAAAAAAACAAGGCTACGAAAATAGACAAACAAATATTAAGAAATCATAGAGAACTTAGGATAAGTATACTTCATGTAATGGGTTAGGAGTGTATACCCAAAATTAGACTCAATGAAAACTTCCTGAAACACATCATCCATGAAGAGAATCTATGCACAAGCTACCTAAAATAAGAGAACCAACAGAGCATTTTATTCATAGGGTCAAGAGTAACTCCCAAAGAAAAGTATCTCTTTAGTTAAATACATCTTTGTGGATACCCAAGAATACTCTTGATTGATGGGAGTCATGTTAAAGCTTATGTGATTAACTAATTGACAGAGGTGTGGCAAAGGAAATAATTATCCTAATTATCAATATAACGGTGTTTTAAATCTTATATAAAGTCGTAAGGGTAGGGAGGGAGTACTTTAATTCCAAAATGGATGGTAGAAAATCGAAACTGGATGTCTTACAAGGTATCAGGGTCATCAAGCATGATCATCCCACCACTTCAAGGTTATACTGGGCCATAAGGGTAGAAGGAAAATCTCCATATCCCATATTTTCATCAACCAGTTCATTAACAAAGGCTAATGATCTCGACTTTCTGTATATAGAGATGCAAAATGTGATGCATGTGTTTACATTTATAATATTTCAATATGGGATACTACGCAACTTGCGGTGTAAACGAACCGAACACGAACAAACAGAGCTTGTGTTCGTGTTTGATTCATTTGAAATTTAGTTTGTTTGAAATAAGCTCATGTTCAAAATTATTCTTGAAATCACTGTTCGTATTTGTTTCTTAACGAATTAGCCAAACACGACCTCTTCACGAACGACGAGCCAGTTTGACATCCCTATTATTAATATATATAAATATTACATAACTTATATTATATAAATATATAATTTCTATATTAGTATATTACTAATATAGAATATGAATATATTATTATTAATTTATTATATATTATAATTTATAAAATTTAATTTTTTAAAATATCATAATTTTTTTAAATATAATTATTTTAAATTATTTTATATTTCAAATAAAAACGATTCAAACACAAACGAGCACAACACTGTTTGTATTTGATTCGTTTAACGAACTAAATGAAAAAAACAATTGTTCACGTTCGTCTCATTTACTTATCGAATGAATCAAACACGAACTCATTGACGAACTGAACATGAACTGTTTGCGATCAACAAGCTTTTTTGACAGCCCTATAATGCAAGTATGCGTATCATTATTAAGTAATATAGAACTTTCTGGTAAAGTCCAGAATATCGAACTCCAGAGGAAGGATTAGTTTTAGATAATCAAAATACTCAGCGATACATATTATTGCTTAAACTTAAGATGTTATAATAGGAGTGAAAGTTCAATTCTTTTTGTAATTTTTGATAATTGAAAATAATTTAAGCAACTAATTAACTTAACTAAAATACTTGCAAGATGAAGGCAATATAAGTAAAAATATCTTTTTCCTTATCATGAATCAGTGATAAATATAGAAATTTAGTTATGGAAGTATGCTAAATGTATTGTGTTAAATAGGAGCAATAATATTTTTTACCCTTACTAGATATGCTATAAAGAACATTGGTTAATCTATAATTTGAATAGCCTTGAAGACCGGCTAGGCATGCAAGATACTAGCTCTTAATCTAGAGTTCCCCCTTCTCCCTCCACCTGGGGGCTAACATCTCGTATCAGAACCTAAAATCCTTTAAAAGTTATTTCCCTATTTATTGGCACTCAACCCCATGAACTACATTCCAATTCTTGAAATCAATATGTGATTCTAACAATTTGTTGACTGAGACAATACCATCTCAGATCTTACATGTTCTCATAAAAGGTTTTAACATCTTAATTGGCCAAATCAAGAAGTAAGTGAAGTGCAAGGTCTTGAATCATCACAACTTCTTCCAACATTGAAGACTAATACTTCACACAACTTTCCTTAAATATTTAATCACTATCATTTTAAAGAAAAAGATAAAGAAAACTACTCAGAATTTATGGAGAAAACACATCCACACATGAGTTTAAAAGTAGAATCATGCACAGAAACAAGGAATCAAAATTAAAACCAAGTGTAGTCATAAATATAAACACTTATCTCAAATTCTCTCCACCAAATGTCTTAAAGTTCCTTTGAAAAAGTTCCTTTGAATGAATTCTCTTCCTTCTCTCACAATACAAAATAACACTCAAAATAAAATAAAATAAAGTAAAGGTGGTTGGCGACGACGGTGGCGGCAACGATGGACATGGGCGACAATGTGGACTTTTATGGGTGGTTGTTGGCCTCTTGGAAGTTGGCTTTGATGATCCAAGTCTTTTCTTATAAAAATCCAAGGGGTTCCTTGGTGTCTCTTTAAAAAGGTGTCTCCATTCAATGAATCTTCTAGAAGTTGCCTCCTCATAAGACAATTGAATGAATTTTCATGTCCATGAGCTATTTCCTACATTTTTATCAAGGGTTGCTTCAAACACCTCTTCAAAATTCCGTTGCAATTAATATTTATTCAAGTAACTAAATTTGGCGCTTATGCACGAGGTACGTGGCGCTTAGGCGTGAATGCACTCGCGCGTATGCACCAATCCTGGGCGCTTAGGCGCCCTAGTTCATTTTTGCACATTTCTTTATTTTTGCTCCAAATGTGACCCTTTTTCACTCCTTTTAGCTATTTCCATCCATTTGATTGTACCTATAAGAAAAACACATAAATACCTTTCATTAAAGAGCAATATCTCAAAAATAAGTATAAAATGTGTACAAAAATATTATATATTTTATGTGTATCAAAATCCCCCAAAATTAAGATGTTACTTGTCCTCAAGTGACTTTTCAATCATAAAAAACCAACATAAGTAGATAACATATATGAGTTTCTTTAGGAGTTACTAATACTTGGATTTAGAAATATAGTAGTCCAATTTAGAAAAAAATATTAGTAAATGAGACCAACTTAAAGTTTAGAAATTTTTAATGTTAAGAAATATGAAAATATGAGTTTCTATCTAATTCAGAAATATTGTAGACTTTCCAAATATAGCTTTCCAAACATAGGATTTAGTCCTTTCATTATCTCCATTTAAAAAATTATATTAACAATAAATTTATTTACCATATTATATTCTTAAGCTTAAGAGTTTCCCAAATCTTAAACTTTAAAAAGATCAAATGTGGAAACAATTTTTTATTAGGCACTAATCCTCAAGCTTCTCCTCCCTTTTCTTTTCTTTTCTTTTTCTTTCTTTTTCTTTTCTTTTTCTTTTTTTATTTCTCTTTTTTATTTTCTTTCTCTTTTTTTTTCTTTTCTTTTTCTTTTTAAGATAGGGGTTACTATATCTGGATAGGCCTATAATGGTTTTGAATTCCACTTCTCCTTTTGTAAAGCAAAGTCTTGATATATATCTTTTACTTATAAATATAATAATAGTTTTGAGAATTAGTTTTAATAAAATAAATTTAAGTATAAAAAATAAAAGTCTAAATTTCAAAGTTTTTCAAAAATACAATTTTTATTACTAAAGATAATTACACTATATTTAGCATTTTCTACACTAAAAAAAATTAACTTTAAGTTTTATTAACTTTAAGTTTTTTAAGTTTTTCTTTATTACTATAAATTTTAACTAAATTTTCTTACTCATTTCAAAAATCAAAATTTTGCTTCCCTAACATAACTTCATATACAAAATCAATTTTCAAATCGAAATCAAATTTTTTTGAAATATAATTGAGAACAAATAAACTATTAAGTTTCATTAAAATTTTTCATCCCCCTAAACTTAAATTTTTAACAAAAGTAAAACATTTAACATCATATATAAAAGCAAGAATGAAAACTAACTATAGCATGCTTGCAGGAGTTTTCATATTCTAAATATTCAAGTACAAAAAATTAAAAACATGAGTAGAAAATTAAATTGGTCAAACTTTAATCTACTTAATATAAAGAGATTCATTAGAATTCTATGCAGTGGAGTAGAACTAAAAAGTAAATAAACACACTTGCAAACAAACATGGCTGCAATATAAAGAAAAATAACTGGTAGTAAATTGAAAATTTTAAACATGTAGACTTAAGTAAAAAGCTAGTTAAATTTTAAATTTTCCAAGATTTTGAATTAAGTTCAACAAACACTAACTAAATACACTAAAACAACACAATTAACACAATTACTACCACACGAACATAATAACTACATATACATACAAAAGTACAAATCCCTCACAATAAGTGTACTGAACAAAACACAACATAACAAAAGCTAGCAGCCTCAACAATCTTAACTGAAAATAACAAGTACCTAATACCTGTACAATCAAAAGTTCATAACAATACATAAACATAAAACACCATAAAATAGAAAAATAGAACTACAAATCCGACTAAGCATCATCTTTCTCATCACTATCATCACTATGCCAAATAGCTATAGGCTCATACGGTGGATATCTAGGGTACTGAAGAAATACTACATCTCGGTTATCTCTATTGAGAAGCTCCATAGTTGTGTTGTACTCCTCCTCATAACCACTTCTTCTCATATACCCATCCATATGCTCAATAAAATGCTCTAAGTTTAATACCTTATCCACAGTGTGATAGACATTATCTAAAATCCTTTGTAATAACTTAGTCTGAGGCTCAGAACCTGAAGTCTAACCTTGTGATGTAGAAGCATGTGAAGTAGAAACTCGAGAAGTAGAGGAAGTAGAACTACTATAGAATCCTCCCTTCCAACCAAAAATATAATGATGTTAATAACTATTCACATTCACACTGGTAATGGCCTTCAGTGGCTGTAGGATCTACTCCCAAATATCATATCTCACTCTAGCCAGCTCACTTAACGGAAAGATCAAGGATGCAAATCCCAAACTTGCGGTAGTAGCAGTAATGGCAGAACTGGTAATAACTCCATAAATCATGACTTGGACTATTGAATAAAATAATAAAGGGTTGCTCCCTCTCGAGTCACTTCACTCAAATGATTTGTAGGAAGCAGATTGACTAACAAAAAATATGTTGAGATTTTCAAACCTATTTTACACTATTTGTGATGATATTGCACCTTAAATAAGGGTATTTTTGATATTTTATTGCAGGTATGATGAATTTTGATCATTGGAGTAAAAAGATGCAAAAACGAAGCAATTTGGATAAAAAACGAGCAAGAAATGAAATTTTACCCTGTCACCTTTTCATAAGTCTTTCGATGCTTAATCTCTTTTACATTTCTTGCATATTTTTGAATGAGATTAAACTTTAAAGAAAGGTTATTTTCATGCTTATTTTGTAGGGCTATCTGTTAGGAGCACAACGCAACTGAAATGGGGCGAAACAGAGCTAAAACAGAGCCAAACGGAGTGAAATGGTGGGGCTGCGCAGTCTGCTCACCGACGGCTCCCAAAACAGCACCGACGGCGAGATTTACCTGAGAAGACCAAAAAATGACAGAAAAGCTCATCGAAGGTGCCCTCGAACCCACCGAAAGCGCCCTCGAGCCCGCTGACGGCGCCCGAGACGACTATGGACCGACTTTTGGAGGCCCGACTTTTGGGGGTTATCGACTGAAATTCAACATATTTGGATGCTTTTTGAAAGGATAGTTGTGGCAACTCTTAAAACCTCATCCCTACACTTTAAAAGAACAAATTTAGGTTAGAAAAAAGGGGTTTTTTGTGAGAGGAATGTTAGGAAAAGTATGAAGAAAGTTTAGGGTTTTTAGAATAGGAGTAGAAATGTCGATTTCTACCCTTTTGGAGAAATTGGAGAGGAGATTTTGAGAGAATTTGTAAGGAGATGTTCTAGCATTGCATGGATTGGCGGGAGACTTTGTGTGATAGATATTCGTCTTTCTTTCAAAGGGAAAAAACTAAGTATTGTGTTCTTCATTATCTTTTGATTTTTGTAAACTCTCATCTAGTGGATTTGCTTTGGTTAAATGAAGTTTTCGTTGTGTTTTCTTCGTGCTTTGTAATGGTCTTCTCTTACTCTCTCTTCTTGTTTGGAAATAATGGTATGAGAAGAATATGCCATTGTTTTCATTTTATTTTTCTTTTGTAATGAGTAGAATTCATGTTTAGGATTTTGTGATGCATGTTAGAAGGGATTTAATTATCAATGTGATGGTTTTAACTTGTACTTTATTTACATTACAATAAAGACCTATTATAGTGTTAAAATTTGTTGTAATTGCATTAAGACCCGAGAGGGCTGTGTAATTCTCAACAAAGTAGAACCACATTCAGATTCCATGGATGGTTAAGTTCATGGGAGTTTAATGCAAATAAATAGAGAAATATACTTTGATGGGCGTGGAATTGGAGATTTTAGGGTGACAGACTAAAATCCTCAATTTGATTTTATTGTTTGAGTACTGTAGAGGAGATGTTAGTCCTCAGGCGAGGGGAACGTGGGAACTCCAAAGTGAGAGCCGGTAACCTCCCAGCCTAATCACAGATTCAGTAAACAAGCATAGGATTAATCAATGTTCTTTATGCCTGGACCAAAGGGTAAATAATAGGATTGCTCCTATTTAGCACATATAATATTTAATGCATCTCATTTCTTTACATTATCCAATTCATTACATAAGAATAGTAGTTTTTAATATCTCAAAATTCTCCAAACTAATTCATCCAAAAAGGGTTATCTTTAGAATTAATATTTGCATTTAGTTATAGTTACTATCTTTACATTTAACACTAGAATTTAGAAGTATTTGCTAGATAAAACATCATTTTAATCAATATTCCAGACTAAGGACTAATTGTAGTAATTTAGGATTTGACTAAGGACCTCTTACCTTGCTTCCCTGTGAGATCGATAAACGGGACTCCACTAGAGCCCTGTATTACTTGAGCAATACGTATGCTTGCGTTTGAACTTGTGACTTTACAAAATGATTATAAATATATAAATCTGGGCTCTTAAATTCTTACATAAAAGTTGCAACATATTTTTGGCGCCGTTGCCGGGGATTTAAATATTCTAGTAGTGGTGTCAAATTCTTGTATTTCTAAGCATATATAAAGTAGCTGTCAAGTTTTTGGTGCCGTTGCCGAGGAAGCTTTGGTAAGAACTTTAGGAGAATTTTAGTTGAATTAATTAGGTTTAGACTTGAAAAACTGTAGTGTCGTAAAAATTATTTTGTGTGAAAAGTATTTTCATATGAAAAAGTGTTGAGAAAAAAAATTATTTTTATGAAAAATGATGTGCTCGTGAAAATATTTTGTTGTGTTGAACATATTACATTTGTTATTTTTTTAATTGTTAATGTATTGTTTGTTGTGTGGCATATGCGAAACAAAGGATCTGCAGGACTTGTGCCTTATGATCCTGAGTTTGGAAAAAAGAAAAAAGTAAAAATATAAAGAGGACTCGAAAAACTAGAAATGAAAATGGAAAAATTTCAAAATAATAACTTGGAAAATAATCATACTTTACTGAGAGATTATGGAAATTCTACAACAGATGAAATTCACTCATGCATACAAAACCCTGTCATAGAAGTTGACTCATTTGAAATAAATCATGAGATTATCCAACTGGTGCAGAATAATCAGTTTGGAGGATCCCTATTTACACTTATGAAATTTTATAGAACTTTGTGCTATATTTTGTTATAACGGTATGTCAGACGATGCTGTCAGATTAATGCTTTTTTCTTTCTCACTGAGGGATAAGTCTAAAATGTGGTTATACTCATTATCACCTGGCTCTGTTAAAAATTTGGAGGAGTTAACTCAGAAATTTCTAACTAAGTATTTTCCACCTTTAAGGACTACTAAACTTAGAAAAGATATTATCTTATTTTTACAGTATGAAGGGGAATCAATATACGAAGTCTGGGAAAGATTTAAGGAACTCCTAAGAAAGTGTCCACATCATGCTCTGCCTGATTGGTTAATCATTCAAACTTTTTATAATGGGTTAGTAGAATCCTTAAGTTTATAATTGATGCTGCTGTTGCTGGATCATTAATGTCAAAACCATTTGATGAAGCATATGCATTAATTGAAAATATGGCTGCAAATGAATTTCAATGGCCCTCTATAAGTTTAAATCCTGAAAAAGTAGCCAGTGTTCATGATTCATATGTAATTATAATTCTTGCATCTCAATTTGCAGCAATATCAAGGAAGTTGGACCAATTTGGAATGAACCAGCCTCAACTCACTCCAGTAAGTGAGGAAATTTCATTAGGGCATATCATTAGGGCATATTCATTAGGGCATATGATTGATTCTAACTTATCATATGTTGCTTTAAATATCATGAACAACCCGTACTCTAACTTTTACAACCCAGGTTGGGAGAACCATCCTAATTTTAACTGGAATCATACTACTGACGGTGGAAACCAAAAATGGGAAAATAATCATTCAATCTTAATGGAAGTTCAAATAATCAGGGGAACACACACTATAGACCTTCATATCTACCAGATTCTAACAATGATCAACAATTTGAGGATAAGAAGATGTCTATGGAAGAAGTGGTACTGCAAATGGAAAACCAGTTGCAAAGTAAAAATGCTGTGATTAAAAACATAGAGAATCAACTGGGACAAATTGCTAATTCACTTAGCAATAGACCCCAAGGAACACTTTCTATCAGCATTGAGATCAACTCTAAAGAGAACACAAATGAGCAAGTAGAAGCTGTCCAATTAAAAAATGGAAGAGAGATAGAGGATGTGGTTAGAAAAGAGAAAGTTGTTGTGAGAGAAACAAGGAAACTAAATGACCTGAAGAACATGTTTCTAAGGATTTGGAAAAATTAATATCTCCAACTAAAATCAATTTAAAAAGACCACCACCTCCATTTCCTCAAAGAGACATCATGAGTTGGATAAAAAATTTTCAAAGTTCATGGACGTACTTAAGAAGTTAACAATAAATATTCTTTAGCTGAAGCTTTGAAATAGATGCCAAGTTATGCAAAATTTATGAAGAAGATCTTAAACAAGAAAAGGAAATTTGGGGATTACGAGACAATTGCACTAAGTGAGAAGTGCAGCACTATACTTCAGAAAAATTTTTCTTGGAAACTTAAAGATCATTGTAGCTTTACAATTCCTTGTGTAATTGGAAAAAGATTATTTGGAAAAGCTTTATGTGATTTAGGATTGAGCATTAATGTGATGCCTCTATATACATTTAAAAGGTTAGGTTTAGCTGATATTTCTCCCACTACTATAAATCTTCAGTTTACTGATCGATCTATCATTTATCCAGAAGGGATTATAGAAGATGTGCTTGTTAAAGTGGATAAATTTATCTTTCTTATGGACTTTATTGTATTATATATGGAGGAAGATAAAGAATATCCCATTATTTTGGGGAGACCTTTTCTTATTACTAGACAAGCTATGATAGATGTGCAAAAAGGAAAGTTAACTGTGAATATTAATGACCATGAAACCACTTTTGATGTTTTAAAGGCTATGAAATATCTAGCTGAGAGAAATAATGATGATTGTTTTCAAATGGATAAAATTGACTATCTAAGTAAAAATTATTTCTAGAAAAGTTTTGAGAGTAAGTTAACAGATGAGATCAAAATGGGCTTTCATGATGAGTCTAAAATATTGTTTAAAGAAGACTGTATGTATGTTCAGGAGAGGTGTGAAATGATGGATGTTACCAAAAATAGTAAAATTTTAATTCCATTTGTTGAGAAATCTCATGAACTTAAGATGAATGTACCGTATACTATTTTAAAGTCTACCAATTTAGGGAATTCATCTACACCACAAGTCTTTATATCTTTAGATTTGACTCAATCACAAGAAAAACCTGAATTGAATGATGAACTAGTTAAAATTATTGAAGTAAGACTTGGAAGAGAATTTGAGGATATGTTTCAAAAAAACTTTGACTTAAGAAAAAAGGATATGGATATTGAAAGACCAATGGAAGAAATTCCTAAAGAATTGGAAGATAATTTGAAACAGAAGAGTAACATAGAAGATATTGATCTAGAATCTGAATTATCTAGAGAGAGACTGATCCAAAATTTGGAAGATCAAGAAGTATCATACAAAGATCCATTTCTTATAAATTTCAAGGATGATATTAATATGCAAATTGAGAATATTACTAGAAGAATATTTGATCTAGAAAGAAATATGAGGAACAAGGATATGAACAAGTATGAAAAGGAAGGGCTGAAAGAAAAATTTAAATTTGAGGACTTTGTAGGAATCCCTGAATTTGGAAAAAAATGGGCTATTGATCAAGGATTACTTAATTGGAATTTTTATATAGGTGGAATCATTTATCGGGCTAGCGACATTAAATCAAGCGCTTTATGGGAGGCAACCCATAGTTATCTGTGTGGTTTGATTTAGTATGCTTAAGAGTCATGATTGTCAATGTTGTATTGTGTTTGCTTTAGTGTGGATTGATTTATCACATTGTCATTTTTATGGAGAACATCAACGAACTAGAATATGTATATAATGATTTACTTTTTATGTGTCATGAGGGTGATGATTCCTTAAATTCTTATTGTGGTTAGACTTGTATGTTCTCTTGTAATAGTGTGTAGTAGTTGGATTAACAAGTCCACTATAACTTGGGTCTCACCCAGACTTGAGTTTTACAAAAGAAATTATGAATTTTTACAGCGATAGTTCCATCTCAATTTTGTTACTTCCTTTCTTGGACTTTTTTTTTCATTTGATAGGAGTCGAGAACCTATTTGATGAATAACTTATGGATGATTTTACACTATACTTATAACTGCTAGAGGTGCTTAATTATTGGGATATGGTGATTTCTGATGTTGGTGCTCGAGAACAAATATATCATGGATAATCTTATCTTTGGGATTAGAATCTATAAAATCATTTATAAGCACACAGCATATTTGTGTAGGGATTTCGTTAGAAATTGGAAGTAAGTTAGTGAGATGCGATGAGATGGAGAAAGAATTGGCCTCATTTATCTTGTTTGTGTGTTTGTGTTTGTGTTTGTGTTATAATTTATAATAATTGAAGAACATTTTTATATTTCAATGCTGATCCATGCTATGTTAATTAGATTAATTAGAAGTTTGTTTAGTTAATTTCATTCTAGCATGTTCAGTTTAGATTTACTTTATACTACATGTTTTCTATCCTAATAAATAATTGTAGATATTTTTTATAGAAATTTGTGGTAGATAGAATTTCTAAACTGTTTTTCTTCCTACTTATATTTTCTGCACTAAATGTTATACATGGTAAAAATCATGTTTGGGGGTAGGAAGAAAAATGAAATTTTACAGTAAACATACTTTCTTTTAGTTTAAAATTAGCATGCATGTTTTAGGCAAGATTTACTTTCTTATGTTGTCATTCTATCCTGATTATGCATGTATATAAATTTGATAGGATGTTGCAGTAGTTAGTACATTTAATTACTTTTCATTTCTGCTACATTTTATGGAATTAAATTGTAAAATATTTAAAAATTTTAGCTAGTAGTTTTGTACTTATTTCAAAATTTCATTACCCAACAAATTCTCAAATAATTTATATGTATAGAAAGCTCCTAATGTTATAGACAAGGTGAAGTAGAAATTTTGAGAAGGATTGCAAAAATTTCAGAATGATGAAAATGCCTAAAATACAGGGTATGATTTATATTTAGAATTTTTCTTTCCACCTGCATCATTCCATATTGAAAAATTTAAGTTTGGGAGATGGAAGGAAAAGGTTAACTATTAGATGTTCTCAATTTAAATATTTTCAAAAATTATTAATATAATTTTATGTAGTGAATTTAATTCAAATAACTATATTTTGTAGATATTTAAATATTATGATAGAATTAAGGAAATATTTTTGTAATGAAAATTGATTTTGTACATTAAGATATTTAGTATAAGAGAATAAGACTATAGTTAACTATTTAAAGTAAAGGAAACTATATTTTAAAGTATTAAGAATCTTGGAAATTCATTTGAGAAGAAAAGATTGGGGCTCAATGATGTAAAAGCTATGAAATATTTATAAGGTAAAGGACTGCTTTGAGTTTCAAATTTAGGGAAAGAAAGGTGATGCTCAAAATCATTAAAGGCTATCCAGATATAGTAATCCTCACTTGAAAATGGAAAAAGAAAGGATTAACAACAATCCCTGAAATGAAAAGAAAAATATATAGGATTGAAATCAATCCAAATGAAAAAGAGAAAAGAAAAGAAAGAAAAAAATATAAAAGTGAGGAGAAGCTTGAGGAGATGCCTAATAAAAATTTGCTTCACTGGACCTACCTAAAGGGAAAACCAAAATATATTCCTAAACTTATATTTATGGATTAGCAACCTTTACTAGTAGTGTTCTCATGATGTTCCTATCATTTGAATATTCTTAGAGACTTGATATTACAGCATATAATCATTCTTAAAATGAATAGAAAACTAGAACTCTTAAACTTGATACTAGATAATCTTGTACCTACAGAGTTAATTTAATTACTTGAATATTTTCTAAAATCTCACTATGATATTTAATTAAATCAAACTTATTGTATTTATAAATTAAAACTTTACTACAATAGATTATAACTTTTATGTAGTACTAAAATCACTTGAGGATAAGTAATAGTTAAGTTTGGGGGATTTTCACCAAAGGAAAATATGTTGAGATTTTCATACCTATTTTACACTATTTTTGATGATATTGCATTTTAAAGAAGGGTATTTTTGATGTTTTGTTGCAGGTGTGATGAATTATGGCCATTGGAGCAAAAAGATGCGAAAACGGTGCAATTTGGAGCAAAAACAAGCAAGAAATAAAATTTTTCCCTGTCAACTTTTGAAAAGTCTTTCGATGCTTAATCTCCTTTACACTTCTTGCATATTTTTGAATGAGATTACACTTTAAAGGAAGGTTGTTTTTATGCTTATTTTGTAGGGCTATCTGTTAGGAACACAACACAACTGAAATGGGGCGAAACAGACCTAAAACGGAGCTAAACGGAGCCAAACGGTGGAGCTACGCAGTCTGCTTGCCGACGACGCCCAAAATGGCGTCGATGGCGAGATTTACCTGAGAAGACCAAAAAATGATAGGAAAGCTCGCCGACGGCACCCTCGAGCCTGCCGACGGCGCCCGAGACGACTATGGACCGACTTTATACAGTTATGGGCCGAAATTCAACGTATTTGGATGCTTTTTGAAAGGATACTTATGGCAACTCTTCAAACTTTGTCCCTAAACTTTAAAAGAACAAATTTAGGTTAGAAAAAAGGGATTTTTTGTGAGAGGAATGTTAGAAAAAGTGTGGAGAAAGTTTATGGTTTTTAGAATAGGAGTAGAAATGTAGATTTCTACCCTTTTGGAGGATTAGAGAGGAGATTTTGAGAGAATTTGTAAAGAGATGTTCTAGCATTGTATGGATCGGCGGGAGACTTTGTGGGAGAGATATTCATCTTTCTTTCAAAGGGAAGCTAAGTATTGTGTTCTTCATTATCTTTTGATTTGTATAAACACTTATTTAGTGGATTTGCTTTGATTAAATGAAGTTTTCGTTGTGTTTTCTTCGTGCTTTGTGATGGCCTTCTCTTACTCGCTCTTATTATTTGGAAATAATGGTATGAGAAGATTATGCCATTGTTTTCATTTTAATTTTCTTTTGTAATGAGTAGAATTCATGTTTAGGATTTTATGATGCATGTTAGAAGCAGATTTAATTATCAATGTGATGGATTTAACTTGCACTTTATTTACATTATAATAAAGGCCTGCTGTAGTGCTAAAATTCATTGTAATTGCATTAAGCCTCGAGAGGGCTGTGTAATTCTTAACGAAGTAGAACCACATTCAGATTCCATGGATGGTTAAGGTGATGGGAGTTAAATGCAAATAAATAAGGAAATATACATTGATGGGTGTATGTTGACCTCATTTTTTGGTTGAGGTTTAGTTTGTCCCATTTAGTAGCCTAGGGTCTAGCCATAGAACTTTTCCTATTGACTATTCCTAGAAGACTAGACTTGAAACGTTCACCATTAGAAACTCTACCCTTCTCTTCCCAACTTGAAGTTTCACATATTGATCTCAACCTTTAAGTACTTAGTAGGTGGGGTCACTGTGGGGGAAACTCAAGATGAGTCACCCTTAGGATTGCTGGACCTTAGGGTTGGTCTTCTTGGGTGTTGGTCAGCTAAGGCACTCACTACACTCATCTACACCCCCATTCACTCACAACCCTGAGCTCAAATTTCTAACCTAGATCCCTTGATCTTTTGGGATACTCATGTAGATGGTCCCCTAAATTTACTAGCCCTAAGGCTATGGTTTAGCTAAGACCACTATGTAGAGGAGACCCAAAATGGGATTTCCATTGGTCCATGGCTTATTGATGGTGGTTGGCATTCCAAGTCTACCAAGATACCCAACCTACCCTTTTGCCCTTAAATTCCCCGAAATTACCTAGATACCCTTGTGACCCCAAATTTGGCCAAAATCTCCAAATCTAACCAAAATACCCAAACTTATTCAAAAAACATTTTAAACACCTTGAAAGTACCCAAACTACAAAAAATTACCAAAATTAGCCAAATTACCAAAATACCCCTCCATAATTAAAAATCCCAAAAATTCCAAAAATTCCCAAAAAAATCTCAATAAATCCCAAATATTCCCAATTCCATTTCTTTTAAACACTACATGACCCAATTTGGTCAATTTGACCATCTTTAACCAAAATCCCCAAATTACCCTTTAAAGACCTAAATCTCCTCAAATCCAACTCAAATGTCCATCAATTTGATCTAAATTGACCCCAATTACCATCCTAAACTCAAATTAACTTTTTATATGACCAAACTAAACCAAATCCAAGCTCAATTAGTCCATGATTTGAGCCCAATTTTGATTTGGGTCAAAGCCCCAATTTTGATCATATGACTTAATCTCACCAAATTGAACTCATAGCCTAGGCAATTGGCCTCAATTAATGTTGCAAAATCTTTATAAAATTCCTATACATGAAAATCAACCATCAATTGACCTTGGTGGAGCCTCATATTCATTTGATTTTGGCCTAAATCCAAAATTCCCAAATTTAGCCCCAAATTGGCTAAGTCCCCAAATTTCACCCAATCGATTGCCTTAACCTCCAAATTGGCATCCAATTCATGTTGAAAATTATTCATGAGGTACACATTGACCATTTACAACAATCAATTTGGATTTAGTCCAAGGCCAACCCAAGCTAGACCCAAGCCTAGCCCAACATGACCAAATTGATTAAAGTTCAACATTCCTTCAAATTGATCCCCCAATTGGACTCAAAACCACTCCCATCCTTCACCAAAGTTATTCCTTATGATCATATACACCAAATGCAACAATAAATTAGGCCAATTGATATGGCTAGCCTAGCCCAAACTCAAGCTTTGGTCATTTGCACCCACTTGGACCCATGCACTAAATGTGA
>NW_018250860.1:107288-110961 GCF_001263595.1 Phalaenopsis equestris
TGTTGTGATGGATTCCTCTGGGTTCCCTGAGCTCCTCGCCCCCCCCCCCTGGCTGCCCGACCAGCCTAGTGGTCGGAAAAGCTAAAAACCAAGAGCCACACCCATGGCACCTCACCCAAATTAAACCTAGAGGATAGCTCATCCAAATCAAACTATGGAGCTCCTCTGCCCTCCACCTAAGCACCACATTACACCTCCTAATTGGCCAAGACAGCCACCATAACCCCATTTTTATAGAAGACAACCTCCATGGCCATTGAACAAGGTTCTGAAAATTTCTTATTGAGGCCTCTCCAAACTTCACACAGAGCTTCCCTAAGATCCCCTCATTGCATTCCAACCATCCTTCCTCACCCATCCCCCTTGCCGGAGCCCAATTTTGAGCTTGAAACCTTGCCGGAAACCAGGACATAACCCAATACACCTCTACACTCCACCAAACTACAATTTCTTGTGCCCACACCTTCACAAGAGTGAAAGAAGCAAGAGCCCCATCAAATCCCTCTTCCACAGAGCCTCTGCATAGCTCTAGACCAACACCTGAAATCGAGCTTGGTCGAATTCACACCTAGAGTTCACACCAAGGCCAGGGACTCAATCCCTAGCCTCCTTGGACCCCAACGAATGTGCCAAAAATCTCTGATCGAAGCCTCCCTTCTCAGAGCAAAGGTATAAAACTCCTCCTCCTCCCGAGCTTATTTTGATTCTCCATTTACTTTAGCTTGATTTCATGGTACCTTAGCCGTGTAGATGTGTTTGTCTCGCTTAGGCGAGTCCATAGGATCAAACCCGAAGCGATTTGGTTGAGTCTAGGCCGAGATCTTAAGGTTTTAGTTTGGACGGGCACGGGATCACTCTATCGGAGATGATGACGGGGAGCCGTTCGATCAAGCGTGTATTAAACGGATGGGGGAGATTGAGTCGGACGGCGCTTTGAGACGTGAATAGCGGGTCGAGTCAGCAAGCTACATGGACGGCGACGTGCAACCAGCGAAGCGATTTGGTTGAGTCTAGGCCGAGATCTTAAGGTTTTAGTTTGGCCGGGCACGGGATCACTCTATCGGAGATGATGACGGGGAGCCGTTCGATCAAGCGTGTATTAAACGGATGGGGGAGATTGAGTCGGACGGCGCTTTGAGACGTGAATAGCGGGTCGAGTCAGCAAGCTACATGGACGGCGGTGTCCAACCAGAGCTCGCCACGCATGCTTTCGGAGCCGTCGTAGGATGAGGTGGCACGCGCGGTTTAAATCAAAAAATAGGGGTATTTTCTTATTTATTTAATACCCTTAACTTCAAAAATACCTAACTTTGTGCAGAAAAATCACAAAATTAAAATAAAAATACCCTCTTGCTCAGTGAACAAAGGAGAATAATGTGGAATAATTTTCAAGCCCATTTGATGCATAAAATATTTTTAATTAATTAAATACTATCTGGCATCATTTGATTCTCCATGCATATTGACACATCACCTTAGCTTGAAATTTTTACATATTGTATCCTATATAAGGGGGAACATTCTCTAATTTTTCCAAAGTTAAATGACGTTCCTATACAGAGATCCATATTTTTCAAATTATTTCACATTATTTCCTTAAAATAATCATGAAAATTTCATGGAAAATAGCATATTGATTATTAAATTCTAAGAAAATTTTGGAAAGTCTACCATGACCAGAGAAACCCTTGGAAATAATTTCATGGGTCAAGTCATTTAGAACATCCTTAAATTTTCCAAATATTGAATCACTAAGACAATTGATTTTGGAAAATATAAACATTTAAATGACTTGATTTTTTATCTCCATTGTGATTATAATCCAGAGAACTCATAAAAGTTTCAAAATATTTTGAGTCCATTTAATAACTTAAATTGATTTTTTAAGGATAAATACCACTCTTAACACTTAAATGATTTTTAAAAAAATCAAAATATAACTCAAAAATTTATGAAACTTAGTTTTTTGAGTTCTTTGTGATCAGGGATACTTTATAAAAATAAAATAATATTTTAAAATAAAAAATTAATTTTTGGCCTATTTTAAGTATTTAAATAATTAAAAACTCATAAAAATCATAAAAATAATAAAACTCATGGAAATGTTCTAAATTATTTCCTAATCACCTAAGAATAATGAGAATATTTTTTCCTCATTTTATAAATAAAGATATTTAATTTTAAAGATTAAAATAATTTTTAAGAAAAGGCTAAAAAATGAGTTTTCACTAAAATAATTCCATTAAATCAAGGAAAAATAAAAAAAAATATAAAATTTTCTCCTCTGAGTTCTTTGATTTTAGGGAGATTTTTTAAGAATACAAAACTTAATTTTCAACACTTAAAATATTTTATTTTTATTAAATAACCTAGAACTTAAAATAATTCTCATAAATCACACAATTCTAATAAATGCAATAAAATTCAAAAAATTGTGAAATTTGATCCAAAGGCTCCTCTAGTCTAGGTCTGCCTCTAGTAAAAATTTCAGGGGATTATAATATACCTTGGTCAAGTTAGGAATTTTCTTTGAAAAATCCTATTTTTGCATAAAAATAATTATATAAATTAAATTAAATTTTGAAAAATCACATTTTCTCCTATGATGTCTCAATTGACCCATGAATGAGGTAGGATAAAAATTTCAAAGTCATTTAAATTGAATTTGACAAATTATGAGGCTTAATTCAAGGAGGGAAAATGGGTAACCTCTAATCTTAGTCAATTTATTTGATGTTTGAAACACAAAGGGGTTAATTGGTAGAAACCAATTTCACTTTCCTAATTAGGATTAATAAATTTCTAAATCATTAAAATTTTGGAAGTTTCTCAAAATTAAATGATCTTCGACTTAGGGGTATGATTTTTGAAGTCAATAACTAATCAATTTAATAAACCTATTTTGATTTTCAAATAGAATCCAAATCATGAATCATGACCACTTAAAACTTAACCCTCTAATTAAGACACTCACCTAGGTCTTAAGGGCTTTGTGGTGACTTAGGCCAAATTAAAATTGATTAAATGAGGATTAGAAAAATAAACATAATTATATCAAACATCCTTGAAACACCACTAAGCCCAATTAGGATTAAAATTTGATAAGTGTTCAAATTACACTAACTTGCCCCTTTAAGGGTCTTCACCCACATAATTTTCAAAATTAAATGATAAATGATAATTACCCTTTGCTTAGAGATAATTGAGAAATCAATGTTCAGTGAGCATTAAGGATATTTACAGGATGAAACATTAAGCAAAATGATAAGTTTAAATGGACTCGAGGCTTTTCACTAGTTGGTGAGGGAGAGGCATGAACTATTAAACTTAATATTCTTTGCTTAAAGAAATCATCCTTAATTAAACTTTTAAGGACTCACCATAATATGACGTAGGATTAGGAAAATTTTACCTTTCCTGCTCTTCATAAACTGCATTAACATGCATTTTAAGTTGCAGGTGGTGGAACGAGAAGACTCGCCAGGTACACTTTTACAGTTTTTTAGCGTTGCTTTTCTTGTACTTTCATACTATACTTTTAAACCTGCAAATTTGCATGCTAAACAACGATCTCACCATGCATGAAAACTAAAACCATCAGGCTTTTTCTTGTACTTTCACACTTTTACACTTTTACAGGCTTATGCAACGTAAATCCTCACCTTATCTTTAG
>NW_018250861.1:0-65589 GCF_001263595.1 Phalaenopsis equestris
ATCAGAGATGAGGGATACATTAGTTTCTCTGTTTCGTTGCTTGGTCCAATTTCAAAACAATGGCATTTTTCTTCATATCTACAAAATTACTCCATACCATGAAGATTAGTAGAGTTACAAGAGAAAGTGTCATTTTAAACTATTGCATTCAAATGGAAAAACCCATTTATGTAGGATCAATCATTTTCAAATATGTTTTGGGTATTATTATGAATGGGTTAATATATGGACTTGAGCATCCTTCTATAATTTTCCTATTTTGCAGTCAATCTCAAGTTCCATATGAAAGTTGGGAAAAAGTTTTACTACCTTGGGAACTCATGATTCCTATTGATAGAAATTATATAGGAAATGGAAATGAAGCATTAGATTGTATTTTGGACCATTCATCACATGCTTCAACACCATTGATGCCACCAACAATTGGAAGTTCAATAACTTTGGAGAAGAGAATGAAGAAAATAGAAAGAGAACTACAGAGTATTACGAATGCAATAGGAAATCTTAAATACCTTTTTGATTACCTAGATTGGAGAATGAAGGAGAACTTTGACCATACTAGGACAATTGAAGCAGGATTGGTGCAAATGTTCAAGAAAAATGGATGGATTGAAGAAAATTTGATTGATCAATTCCCGTACCGACCCTTCTATAATTTGTATGTCCATTACCAGTCTATGAGATATATTAGAGGAAGAGAAAGTACTGAAGATGAGGCAAATTAATTGAAGAAATTGCACTCTCTACTATTTTAGAATACTTATGTTTTAATGTAATTGTGTGGATTTGATTTACTTTACTTTGCTTTAGAACTTTGAGTATGTGTATAGTTTTGTATCAGCATTCTAGTGTTGTAGCTTGATTTTGACGCTGAATTATAATTTAGTTTGCTTTGAGGATGTGGAAATGTGATTAGAAAAATGTATTTGTAAAAAATGTATTTTCATATATAAAAGTTAGTTTGGTGTTGTTTGTGAATTATTTTTAGATGAAAATTAATGTTCAAAAAGACAAAATAAACTTTGGAGTAAATTAAGAGAAAATTGAAAATTTAAAAAATCAAAATAAGAATTTTTTGGCCACTGGTGCCGACGGCGTTGGCATCGCCCTCGGCCCGAACTAACCCAAACACCCTTAAAATTCACGATTTACATAGTTAAACGTCATTTTTACTCCTTGAGTCACCTTCAATCTTAGGTTTTTACACCTAGGGCTTGCTATTTCTCGGATTTGAGGCAATTTTAAGGCAAACAGAGTTTGGATTTCATCTTCTCTAGGTAAGAGCTACACTTTGAACTAAAAATTTTTTTATTTTCACGAAGTATTTATCTTACATTACTGAGATTCAAAATTTTGCGATTTCTTTGGAAGATTTTAGGAAAATCCTTTGGTGAAGAACTCTTACTTAGTAGATTTAAGTTTAAAACGTTTCACATTGTGATTTTTGGATTTTTTGGGAAATTATTTGAATTTTACCAATTTTTTGTAGATTTACTATGGCACCTAGAATGAGCAAAAGAAAGAGAAAGGTAGATTTTTATGATCAAAAGTTTGTCAACTACAAGGCCAACATTTGCTTCAATAGTCTACGTACAACTAAAAATGTGATTCTGAATCAAGGATTTAAAAATCCAGGAGGGGAAGTTGAGAGATTAATCAATGCTCGGCCGTGGGAGAATTTCTGCTACTTTACTGCTGAGGAGATTATTGGTGTAGTGATGGAGTTCTACGCCAATTTCAAGGAGACTTCTAAAGACTATGTGATTGTTTGAGGGAAAATGGAGTTTACTCCAAGGAAGATTAATAAATTTTATCAGTTGGAAGATGTTTATAACTGCAAGTATAAATCGTTTTTTACTATGAATGAGGCCTTGGATGAGGTTATTTCTCTTCTTATTGATGGAGAGGACTCTTCTTACTGGTGGAGAGGAATCTGGAAGGTGGAGAATGGAGTTAAGGTAAACTTTCCTCTTTCTATATTAAATTTAGTATCTAAGGCCTAGCACTATTTTATTTATGGAAGAATGATACAAACAAATCATCATAGTGGGGTTACAAGGGATAGAGCCATCTTGAACTTCTGTATCCAGTAGATGAAAAGGATAGATGTAGGCTCTATTATTTATAGAAACACTAGATATATTGCTTTTGGAGAGACTTCTAGAGGTTTAGCACAGCCTGCCTTGATCTTCACACTATGTGAACAGGCAGGAGTTGATTATAGACCATATGAGGAGGGGATTGAACCTCTAAAACCTATTGGGCCTACCAATATAAAGACTTATGAATCTCATGTTGGATGGAGATCTGGAAGTAGAACTAGGGATATTCCTTCTACTTCAGGTACTTCTAGTACCCCTACTATCCAAGAACTTATGGAGCAAATGATAATCCAACAGGGAGATATTTTGAAAATTGATCATAGATGGAGAATATGGAGGGAAGAAATGCTCATTTTGATGATTTGATAAGACAAAAGTTTGAATATAATGCTGCTTATGATGATGTAATGGTCAGATTCATGAAGGACTCAGTTCAGTTTCCTACACACCTTGTTTTTTTTCCATATCAGCAGCAGAAATTAGATGTGAAAGAAGAAGAAGAAGAAGACGATGATTGGTGATGCTTTACTTAGATTTTTGTTTAATGTTTGTTTAATTGTACTTTATTGTTGAGACTGTTTGTTTGTGGACTGTGGTACTTTATTTTGTTTTATGTTGTATTGTGAACTGTGGATTCGTGAGATTGTTTTTAATACTGTTTTTAATTTTTAGTACTTTATTGGATGTATTTGTAGTTAAGTCTTTCTCGGCAAATTTTTATATGTATTATGTGTTATTTAATATTTTAAGTCTTGTAGCTTTTCATATTAGCACCTACAATATTTCAGAGTTAAGTTTCAAATCAGAACATTCAATAGGTATGTTTTTTCTTTATGGATTAAATGTTTTCTTTAACCCTTAATTTTTCAGTTCTTTATTTAAAATCTTTTAAAAATTTAAGTTTGGGGGGAAGAAAAATCCTTTTTTAAAGAAAAGAAACTTAATTTTATTTGTCTTCAATTAGTTATATTTTCAAAATATTTAAAATAAGAATTTAACATGACCTTTGGTATTAAAGGGTAACTTTAGATAACTATTTATGTTGTATTGTGAACTGTGGATTCGTGAGATTGTTTTTAATACTGTTTTTAATTTTTATTACTTTATTGGATGGGTTTTTGGGTGAATAAGACCATATTTTTCTATTTCAAGTAAAAGAATTAGTATTTTTGAAATATTAAAAATCTTAAAGATTCATGTAAGAAGAAAAGATTAAAGCTTTATGAAAGATCTTTAAAGCTAATATAAATTTATATAGTGAAGAAATGTGAAAAGTTTTTAACTTTAAGAAGAGGATAGTGAAGTTCAAAATAATTAAAGGCTATCCAGATATAGTAATCCTCACATAAAAAAAAAGAGAAAATAAAAAAGAAAAGAAAAGAAAAGAAAAAGGATTGAAAATGATCCTGAAAAGAAAAAGAAAAGAAAAGAAGAAATATGTGAGGAGAAGCTTAAGAAGATGCCTAATTAAAAATTGGTTTCACTTGAATCAACTTAAAGAAGAAAGCTTTGTTGCATTTTCTAATCTTATATTTAAGTATTAGCATATTTATTTTTCTATTTCAAGTAAAAGAATTAGTATTTTTGAAATATTAAAAATCTTAAAGATTCATGTAAGAAGAAAAGATTAAAGCTTTATGAAAGATCTTTAAAGCTAATATAAATTTATATAGTGAAGAAATGTGAAAAGTTTTTAACTTTAAGAAGAGGATAGTGAAGTTCAAAATAATTAAAGGCTATCCAGATATAGTAATCCTCACATAAAAAAAAAGAGAAAATAAAAAAGAAAAGAAAAGAAAAGAAAAAGGATTGAAAATGATCCTGAAAAGAAAAAGAAAAGAAAAGAAGAAATATGTGAGGAGAAGCTTAAGAAGATGCCTAATTAAAAATTGGTTTCACTTGAATCAACTTAAAGAAGAAAGCTTTGCTGCATTTTCTAAACTTATATTTAAGTATTAGCATATTTACTAGTAAAGTTTCATGAAGTTTTTTTTCATATGAATATTCTAAGTGGCTTTAATATGAATAATTTGCAATTTTTTTTCTTGAAAAGAATAGAGAATCAAAAATCTTAAACATGGCTGCTAAATGTTCTTATACCTTTAGTGTTAACTAGAGTTGTTTAGAATTTTTCTTAAGTGATGCTATTATATTTAATGAACTAAGATATGGAAATCTAGAAGTTAAAATCTTTACCATAAGTCATATTTTTATGTAGTAAAATAAAGTGCAATATCACCAAATATAAGTGATGCACCAAAAATATATGCATTTTTAGATCTATATTTTATACTCATTTTTTGTGATATTGCACTTTAAATGAAGGTATTTTTCAAGTTTTCTTGTAGGTTGTTGATTTTTGGGACTTGAAGCAAAAAGGAAGCAAAAAGGATGAAATTTGGAGTTAGGATAGAATTTGGAGCAAACATAGAGATTTGGAAGAATTACTCAGCACCGACGGCTCCAAAAGAACGTCGGACGGCGCAAACCTATATAAAGGATGCAAAATAGGAGTCAGCACCGACAGAGCCAGACTTGGTGCCAACGCCGCCATTTGATAGAGACTTGGGAATTAATTAGCGGAGCACTGGCACTGACTGCGCTAGGATGGGCGCCGACGACGCTTATGTCGGTAGAAACCTTGTTTCTAGAAGATTCGATGAATTTGGACGCTTTTTGAAGAGTTTTTGGATGCATTTATTGGAGAACCTACCTAGGCTTTCTTTAGGGCAGAAAATTGATCAGAAACCCCCCCACCCACCCCCTCATACCATTTCAACTTCTTCCACTCAATTTAGTTTTCCTCTTCACACACTTACATTCCACGTCATTCTACACCGTTAGTTAGTTATTGTTTTTATAGTTTTGAGTTTTTGTGGTGAGTTTAAGTGTGAATTCTTCTCTAAGAAGTGTTTGAGAGGAAGAGAAGTGAGAATTTTTTTCTTCCTACATTTCCTAAGAGAGGCTACAGAGGATTTACTTAAAGAAAGAGTTTTAGATAAGTGTTGTTTGTTTATTATTGTTGTATGAACTTTCTTTTATATATAAAATTTGTGTTTTATTGTATTTTTCTCATGAAGTCTGAGTAGTTTCCTTTATCTTTCTCTCTCCTCTGAGATATGGTAAAATAAAGAGATAATGTGGATGTGTCAATGTTAAAATGTAAAATAAATTGTGATGGTTTTTCAACTCCGAACTTAATTTACTTTTCGATCTAGCTAATTAGATTGTTAAAATTTGTTGTGAAACATATGATCTGGGAAATGGAGTATGAGTTCTACAACAGAGTGATGAACACATTTGATTCCATAAAGGAGAATTTTATTCATAGAATTAAGTGTAAATAAATAGGGAAATATACATTGTTGGGTGTAGAATTGGAGATTTTAGGGTGACAGACTAAAAATTCCCAATTTGGTCTTAATTTTTAAGAACTAAAGCTAGAGTTAGCCTCCAGAAGAAGGGAAGTGGGAGTTAGTATCCTCCAAGCCTAGCCACAGATTTAGAGACTAAATCTAAGATTAGCCAATGATTTTCTATAACACTAAATTAGGGTAGAGAATTAAAATTGCTCCTACTTGACACAATACATATTCTAATCATTTATCTCATCTCATTTTACCAAAATCTCATTGTAGTGGGAAAGATGCTTTTTCATCTCATTTTACCAAAATCTCATTGTAGTGGGAAAGATGCTTTTTCAATAGTTTAGTAGTTATTATTTTTAAAACTTGTCTTTAAATTCTGTTAGTAGTAAATAATTTAGTTTTGATAGTATCTTTAACTTTCAAAGTTAGTGACAGTAATTTTGTTTGATTTCTCTAAATTTCTTAGTTAATTTATCATTTCAAATTTAAACCTTCCCCGTGGGATCGATATTTGGGACTTAAACAGAAAATCTTATATTACTTGATAGTGATACGTATACTTGCATAGAATCTCAACCTTAAGAGCTTAATGTTATTATTACTAAAATACCACATCAATTTTTTGGCACCATTGTAAAACAAAGTCAACTTTATAAATTTCACACAACTATATTCAACCGGGATCACACAATCATATCAATTAGGAACTTAGCTTTAAATTAGTCAATATTTTTTATGCACTCGGGAGAGGGAAAAGAATAATTATGATCCTATTTGTCACAAAATCACATTTTAAACTTTAAACATTTGATTTCTACACTGATTATAATCTCATTGCAAGGGGAAAGCCTTTTCATATTATTCAAACTCTTTTACACATAACTAGTTTAGAATAATTGCATTTACTTTTAGTTTTAAATTAAAGTTAGCAAACTTTTGTTTTTAACACTTTACAAACATTTTGATATTATTCTCCTACATATTTTGTTTGCAGTTTACATAAAAGTTCTTCTAAGTTGAAATAGAAATTTCATTCTTCTTTGTAGGTTCGATACTGAGACTTTTAAGGAAAACTTTATATTACTTGAAACAATACGTATACTCGCGTAGTACCCCTAGTGGGTAAACCATTAATTAAAATTCTAAATTCTATAATCTAATTATTCTGCACACTAGCCGCTAAATATAAATTGGGTCAAATTTTTTGTCATCATTTGGAACTTAATTGTACCCGTAATTGTTAGTCGGGTCAAAACATAAAGGAAAATGCTTTTACTACTTATGGTAAAATAGAATTTTATTTTTGAAAAGCTAGGATTCTTAGATTTACACTTTATAAGAATTTAGCCTCTATTAAAACCTATTTTCAAACTAATACTCAAAATTATCAAGTAAAGGAAAGTGATGAATTCTTAATTTTTGGAGGGTAGTGAAATTCAAAACTATTAAAGACCGATCAAGATATAATAATCCTCACATAAAAGTAGAAATGATTGGAAATAATCCTAAAAAAATATAAAAGAAAACAAAAGTGAGAGAAAAGTAAAAGAAATGAAAAGTGAGCAGAATATTGAGGAGAAGCCTAATCAAAAATTGGTTTCAAGTGAACCTTCTTAAACGAGAAGACTATGAAAAACATTAGTCAAATCTTTACTAATAGAGTGCTTTAAATTTTTTCTTGTATACTTTCTAGGAATCCCAAGCTTGATAAATTTCACTTAATTTTGAAATGGATAGAAAATTAGAATTCTTAAGTTGAATACAAGATATTCTTACACCGTGGTCCTAGCCCGATTCACTATAATTTACCCTAGGTTGCACTATGACATTCTTGAGGAAAAATTATAGGAAATCTTAATGAAACCCACTACCTCAAATCAACAAACTTAGTTTTTAAATTTGTAGTGTCACTTGAGGACAAACAACATTTAAGTTTGGGGATTTTCATATGTCTTTTAGCATGCTTAATTTCTTTTACTTTCTGCATTTATTTTTGGATGAAGTTACACTTTGAAGAAAGGTATTTTCATGTTTTTATTTTAGGTATAACAGGTATGACAATTGGAGCAAATCGGTGTGGAAACGGAGCGAAACAGAGATAATTGAAGAAAATGGAGTTGCCAAAAGGCTAGCGCCTAGGTGCCACTTTCTGGGTGCCATGACACTGCCCCATAGCACCTTGGCACTACAGACAGCGCCTAGGTGTCAAGGTTCTCCCATGCAAATAGAGAAGGCGGGGTCTGGGTGCCTGGGCAAGGCGCCAGAACTGTCTAGTGCGGTTTTTACAGTTGGTTATGTACGAATTTGGAAGTTAAGAAGCCATGGAAGCAGTTCAAACAGGGGGTGGATCTTTTGGGAAGTATTTGAGAAAGCCTAAGGGTGCAGAAAATGAAAGTTTAGAGTTAAGTTTTTCATTTTTCTGCATTTTCTTAGAGAGATTTGAGAGAATAACGTAAGGCATTACTGTTTGTAGTGCAAGGAACCCTTGAAGATCACTTAGGGAGGAATTTACGCTTCTTTTCTCATGGAGAAAGATAAGTGTATCATTGTACATTGTCTTGTATTAGCTGTGAACTCATTTTGTATGAATTTGCTTTATTATAAGATAATGAATTGTAGTGTTTTTCTCATGCATTGTGAGTAGATCCTTTATACATTTATCACAAATATGTGTAAAGAATTTGATTGTATTTAGAATAGGTTTTTGTTTTAAAGTGATGGTTTTACTTTGTACTTCATTTACTTATCATTTTAACCAAGTGATATGTTAATTTTTTTTTTGTGAATCTATAAAGACTCGAGAGAGTTATGGCTTTAACAAGTAGGAGAAACCACATTGCACTAATTGGTTAAGGAAAAGCAATATATAGGGCAATGCAAATAGATAGAGAAATAAGCATGGGGTTTCTCGAATGAAAGGTAAAAACACTAACCAAGTTTTAACCAAACATCTTTATGCACTCAAAAGATGATAAAGAGGATTACTCCTATTTGTCACATACAACAATCTTTATTTTTGAGTGTTCCATTACTACACACATTACTTAGGTTATTGCAAGGGAAGGATAGTTTACATATCTTAATCTTTCTCGACTTCATTAGCTTAGTAGAATTAACTTAAGAGTAAGTCAATAAGTTTTGCGATAATTTAGTAGGGTTGATAAGCACAACTTGGATTGACTATACTTCCAGGCTAAGTCTCATTATAGTAGGCTAGAACTTTTCTTAAGCTCAAATCACGGCCTTCTCTGCGGGATCGTTAATCCGAATTCAATAATCCGACATTACTTGAACGATATGTACACTTGCGTGAAACTCTTAATATGTAGTGTTAAATTGTTGTAAAACTCAAGTTTTAAACATTATAATATATATTTAAGATTTCAAATATTTCATCAAAATACACTAGGTTAAACCACAGTACGATCAGATAGTAGCCTAAAAACTAACAAAACCATTAAGGTGATCTGTGCCGCATTCAAGGACCCGAGCAATTTTTTTCAACTGTTTCACTTTTGATACAGGTAGCAAAGATGGACACTCAATATGACAGAACTTTTTGTTAACTAAAATTGTCTTTAAAAAATCATCTTAGATAAACATCCATCTCAATAGATAAGATTTTGTTTGATAATGAAAAAGATGCTTATTGATAAAGATCCTTCAGATTTATTGGGTCAACTATCTTATTTGACCAAGTAGACCACATTACATAACAATCGTTAAGGACAAATAAAAAGTCTTAATTAATCATCATTTTCTCTATTGTTTACTCTATCTAACATCAAATTTTTCTAATCACAACTAAACTATTGTTGATGTACAATAAGCGATAAACAACCTAGTAACCAACATTAATTATAAGCTCTCTTTCATTACCAAGAGAGATAATTATCCATAGAGGCTTGCGCCAATGAGAAATCTCAAATCAGATCTTAAAATCCTCATAAAAAGAAAATAAATTTTTAAGAGGTGTCTTATCGTAAGTTTAATCTACCTTCTAAAAAATTGATCTGAAACAAAATCCAAATTCTTATGAGGCCATGGTGCAAATTTTGGGAACCCTTTCGACTATTGTAAATGAATCGACTGAGAAATCAAAAAATAGATCAATTGATGGATAATACTTCAATTACTTATTGAGAGAAAAAAAAGATGAGATTGCATTGATAATGAACTATTCTTTTAACCCATCTAGAAATGAAAAGTAGATTAAAAAAATAGTTTGAAGTACCTTTATCATCATATATTTTAATCGTTTATATCAAAAAATTAAGAAAAAAAAAGAAACCTAAAACTACAAATGTTGATCACTAGCACAAATAAAAGAGCTTAAGAAAATTTCTGAACTGACCAATTTATGACTCATCAAGAAATACCTTCAAATCTTGAAACAAAATCCATAAAAAAATTTTCTTTGAATACATTAGAAATTTTCCAGCTCTACGGCGTTTGCATGCGCTTTTAATGAGTAATAGCTTATACATATATATATAAAGTAGTGCAATGTAAACACTGTAGAACTCATATGTATAATGTTGTGCAGTCTTTTATATATCTATATATACATATCCAATTAGCTTTTTAATTTCGTGCAGATCATTATGTAATCGTTTCAAGGGGGGAATCGAAGATGATGATTCTATTATTTTATTTAAGAAATTTATCATTTGGTGGCAATTTGAGTCCGGAGTTTAATAGTGAGGAGTCATGTGTCAAGTGGGCCCCACCGCAATACACTGGCATTGGTCAATTTTAAAAATGGTTAGACCCACTTAGCACGGGGCGCCCCACCATTAGACTAGGATATAATATTTATTCTTTTAGTGCAGACCATAATGTGCAGCAAGAATGTTAAGCCCTAAGTACAAATAGTTAGTGCAACAACCGGTCCTGGCCTCAAGTAAGTTCTTCGATCACCGTTGCAGTAAATAGATAACAATTGGATACAAAGATTTCATGAACATGAAAAGATCATCAATTTGTTTAAAAAGGAAATAATTCTGCAAAGAAAGCTATACAAGCAAATACCAAACTCAACAAAACCAGATAGAGGAATAAATAATATTTCTCAGCACTACTTAGCACGCGCAACCATTGCATGCCAGTATATTTATTAATCCAGGCAAGCAGCAGAAAGCCAAGTATCTGGAAACACCACAACTGATGCTGGGATATACATACACATTACACGCCAATGGCCAAATCTGCGTTAGAAACTTGCTTAGTGCAAGTCCAGAAACTTGTGAGGCTTAATCAATAATTTCAATAATAAATTTAAATTTTATAGTACCTATAATCATATCACTGGGAGAATTTGTCAAAAAAGGAAAATGGTACATCACCATTATGTTTATATAACAAAAAAAAAAGAAAGAATGGATGCAAATATTCTATTATACATAACAAGGCCGAATTTGCACAATGCTTCATTTAAAATCTACCTAAAAATCTAACAAAATTGCAGCTGCAATTGCGCGCGCAATGAGGAATCTGATATTCAAGTAGGAGAATGTGCGAGCGCAAGAGTATGCCACCACCCGCAAGAAACATTCATCACACGGAGGTTCTCAATTGGCACCAGAGATGGTATGTTCCGGTCGATAGAATCACCGAGGCCGAGCTGTACAACAGAAGATTATTCAGGAACTCATTGGGCATGCTATTAAATTTCACTTTAAGATGGTAAGATGGCATGATCGATTCAATTTTATAAGAATAAATCATAGTAAGCCAGGGATATGATGCCTTAACAAACTTGATTTGAGATTTTGCAATATGGCTTGGAACATTAATTTATGGTGGGAATTTATAGCACATAAATAGAGCGGTAACCAGATTAGTGGACACAATAAATAGCTCAATGTATGTTCATCTAAGACTTCTTTATGTCTGTTTGTCAAATAATTGAACAATATTTTAAAATAAGTTTAAGAACATGACAAATATGAAAATAAACTTGAACATTGACAGCTCATTTATTATGTTTGTGAAAAATGCTCATTTATTTTTTTAACAATTAGATTGATAAAATGTTCATTCAATGATAATTTGATTCTCATTTGATGATTTTTTTTCCTATTCTAATATCAAGTTTATTATATCATTTGGACTTTATATTGCATACATTAATTGAGAATGAATTATGATGCAAAAATCAAACAAATAGTTAAATATATAGAATATTTTTTTTATATATAAATATTTCATTCCATCAACAACATATACATAGTAAATTATGTCAATTTTAATTAAAACATATAAATCAATTTATGTCAAGTAATAAGCATATATATTTAAATCATTAGCATAAACCTACTTAGGCAGAATTAAAAATCAAATACACCAAAAACTCGTTCAGAAAGCTAATAAAAAAGCATGAACAATGTTTTAAAACTAGGGTCATATTCAAGTGCAGCTCAAAATTGGTAAAGAAAATCAAAGAGCAGGACAGCATTTAGCTGAACTAAGGTTATTTGCAGCCCTGCCCTTGGGGTGCACCAAAGTTGAGATATGATTTTGTTTGACTAGAGGTGCACGACTCACTTGGCATGTATTTTGATGCAATATGTGTCCATCACATTACAGTACATTAGCGTAATGGCATATATTTTTTAAACAATATATGATTTTGTTCCCTTTAGGTGGCAAGTAATTGGCATGCATGATATAAATTATAATTGTGTCCCAATAAAATATAGAGATAATTACATAAAAAACACCCGAAATATTCATGTTTACAAAATCTAGCCCTCGGGTGATATTTTTGAACTAACAAACCATCGTATTTACAAATGCCATGGTCAAAGCATTGAAAATTTAATAAAAATGAAAAAAATGGGTAGGTGTTTTATCATGAAGTTTGATAATTGAGTGAGAATTTGAAAATTGGGTGAAAGAGGGAGCTAGCATGTAAATAACAATGTTTCGGGTGCTATGCATGTAATTGCCCCTAAAATATATTAGTGCTAAAGCATGTATGTTAGTGCCATGTTTGCCTTAACATGCAAATCAAGTTGACTAGTTGACAAGCATATTTAAGTCAACTAGGAATCAGCAGGATCAAGCCTGACTCCTTCACTATCATATTTGATCAACTCAGTTTACATAAACTTCGTTGGGAGGCCCAGACCTAGACATTAATACCTATTTGATCCTTTTGGTTATCAGGAGGCCAGTGTTTTAATTGAAAGTAATTACTCTTCAAATCTATTTCCTTCATTTATGAGTTGGGCTTCTATAGAGTCTTAAAATCCTTTTTACAAATAACCCCTAGACTTCTTCTATAAATCCTATTTACAAATAGAACACTCAAAATAGGAGACAAATCTCATCACTCCCTCTCAAGATGGGTAAAAGATATCTACTAAGCCCATCTTGTCACATAATCTAGACAGATTCAATGAACTAAGTCCTTTAGTGAGGCAATCAACCACTTGCTCTCCAGTGGCTACAAGATTTGGCTCCAATATGTCGTTATTCAACTTTTCCTTTATGAAGAATCTATCAATCTACACATGTTTCGTTCTATCATGTTGCACCGGGTTGCTGGCAATGTTGATTACTGGCTTGTTGTCACACCACAACTTCATTTGAGTTCCATGATCCACCTTGAGCTTGAACAACAAGGCTCTCAACCAAATCATCTTGGCAACTCCTAAAGAGCGACCCCTTCCCTGATGCACTCTTCAGGTACCTCAAAATATAATACACTGCGTCCATATGCCCCTTCCTTGGATCATGCATATAACAACTCACCACGCTCACTACAAATGAGATATCGGGACACGTGTGGCATAGATTAGACGACCCACTAGGCTTTGGTATCTCTCATAATCAATTGACTCTCTTACATTTGCACTCAACTTAGCCTTCTGATCAATTAGAGAGATTGCAGGCTTGCATGCCAACATGTTTATTTCTGTGAGAAGATCTAGTACATACTTTCTCTGGTCCTGGAGCCACCACAATCACAAGGAAGTATCTGAGTTGTTCAAGGTTCTTCACCCCAAAATCTTTGCCCAAGTTGAACAATCTTTGTGTCATCATTAGCAGTGATAATCATGTAATTAACATACACAACAAGCACAGTCATGTGACCACCTTTGACGAAAGAACGCTGTTGATCCGGCATTAATATGCTGATATCCCGTGGCCGCCATAACTTTACTAAGCTTGTCAAGCAAGTTCAAGGAGACTGCTTCAAACCATAAAGTGACTTCCTAAGTCTACACACCTTGCCCACTGTCTGATATGTACTGAATCCTAGTGGTATGTCGATTTACACCTACTCCAGTAACTCACCATAAGAAAAAATATTATTCACATCGAGTTGGTGTAACCACCATCCACCATTCACAACCAGAGAAGTCAATGTCCTCACTATGCTCATCTTTGCTATCGGTGTATAAGTCTCGTTATAGTCAATGTCATATGTCTGACTACACCGTTTCGCCACTAATCGTGCCTTGTAATGTTTTACATTCCTTTTTGAATTTTGTTTTATTTTGAAGATACACTTGCACCCAACTGTTCTTTTCTCAGTTGGTAATAGTACTATCTTCCAAGTCCTGTTCTTATCGGGAGCACCAACTTCCTCCATCATTGAAACCTTTCACTTTGGATCCTCTTAAGCTACCTGACAACACTTGGATATAGAGACAGTGTCTAATGCTTCAATGAATGCTCCGTGTACAGGCAATATGTTAGAGTGTGAGATAAATTGAGCATTTAATGTTAAAAAACAAAATAATTAGGAGAATAATGATCAGGAGAACGACCCGCATTGCTGCAAGAGGTCCTCCCATGGGTGTGAGCGGAGAAGAGAGAGGAATCATATCACCTAGGTAATCAAATTCTGGAATAAAAGGTGTAGGCGTCTCAGGATTCGAGATAGACCAAAACAAGTGACTTGATGGCACGAGTGGCACAGTTGGCATTGTTCCCCAATCTGCTCCTTGTATACACTCTCAGCTTCCTTTGAGCTTGAATCACTCCACCTTCAAGCTCATTTTTCTCTTTTGTCGGCTCCTCAAGCGATTCTTCCCACACAACGAGATAGGCATCATTCCCACATGTACCAATCTCTGACCATCACTACTCTCTCCTCAAGCCTCGTACCTCCAGTATTTGAGGAGTCACCAAATGATGAGGTCACGGTCAAGGTATAGTGCGGTTCGAGCTCTCTAAAAGACACATTCATGCTCACAAACAGTCTCTTATCTATCGAATTCCAAAAAATATAGTTATTCTGGGTAGTAGAATAACCTACGAAAACACACTTCACAGTGCTATGATCCAGCTTCCCCACTCATGGTCCGTTGTCCTTCACAAAACAGACACAACCAAAAACCTTCAATAAGAGAATCCCGCTATTATCTCATTTCAACATTTGACAAGGAGACTTATAATCCAAAAATCTCGAGTGCATTCTGTTGATCAATTGAGACAATGTCAAAACTGCTTACCCCCACAGGTGCTTTTGGACATTCATCATGATAATCATACTTGAGCTACCTCTAGAAGGTGTCTATTATTCCTCTGTGCTACTTCATTTTTGTGTCAGTGTATATGAACATGTGGTATCTCCCAAAAGCCTTATTGGTATACTTCCCCATTATTAGACCTCAATACCTTAACTACTGCACCATATTGAGTCTGAATCGCCCTGTGAAAGTCTTTAAAGCAGAAAAACACACGACTTTTGTTGTCATCAAATATAAACAAGTAACTCGAAAAAATAATCAATAAAAGTCACAGGATATTTGTAACAATTCATCGAAGTTGTAGAACAAGGTCTGCATACATCTGAATGCACCAAATCAAAAACTTAAGAACTCCTATTTCCAGAACTAACATAGGAGCTCCTAGTATGCTTACAAAATTCACAAGCATCACACACAAGCTTTTCTTTATTTACCTTTTCAAACAAGGATGGATACAAACTACTCAATAGATTAAATGAAGAGTGTTTCATGCGCCTGTGATGTAGCAATAATACATTCTCCACACTCCTCTTAGATACTCCTATTCTAGAATTCTCAACCAAGGATGTCAAGGCTGAGTCCATCTCCTCTCTATCCAAGTACCAAAGGCTACTATGTCATGTGTCAATCAGAAGTCTCGGATCAATCTCATTCTCTTAAAAGATCGCCTTTGGAATAACAAATAAAACAACACATTTTAGTTCGACTATAATGACACTAATTGATAAAATGTTCACTGGAAAATGATGAGCATACAAAATATTAGAAAAATTCATAGAATTGATACACCTCACTATACCCTTACGAACCACACTCACTGATGTACTATCAACGGTCTGAATGCTCTTTGAAACTGCTGGATGAGTATAGGAAAAGAACTCACTAGAAATACTTGTCACATGTCGAGATGTACCAAAATCTACTTTTCATTCTGTTGATCTTGTGGTGGATATAGAGACGAGCATGTATATCACAAGTACCTTTGGTTGAGTGAGCATAGCTAACTCCCTTCGGATGACAATAAGTAGATGCATCCTCAATTCCATTGCCTACCATTCTATGCTTCATCTTCAACATCTCTAGTAACTCACGATCCTCGTTGCTAAAGAGCACCATCTTTCCCTAGTTCTCAGCTGCCGACATGTTTGCTCGGTAATCCCCTCTTCCACCCCTCGGGTCCCCACGATTACGACCACAACCTCTAAAATGTTCACGTCCACTGGTCAGCTGTCCCTTTAGCCTTTTCCCTACTAGAGTAGCCTCGACCCGACATGACCAACTTAGATATGTGGCTAGTAAGTTTCAGATCCACAAGAAGGAGATCTAGCTTCACCAGTTTAGGAGCACGTGTTGAGATAGCATTTCCCATTAAGATGCTAGCTCCCTGTATGGCTCGACCAAGGCCTTAAAAATTTCAGGATCTATTTTTTCTATAAGTTCCAACTCTTTACTTTCATCATTATCTCCATCTCCTAACATCCTCAAACATAATAATCAAGTCTAGACCGCACAGGTCACACGCGACTTCCTGCAATTTGGGAGATTTGTTTTGCCTTAGCCTGTGCAACTCCAAAAAACGAAGGACCTGCTCTGCTGCTTTCTCCTCACACTGAAGCCACATTATTGTCTTTCCCCTTCGCTCCATCTCCAAAGCCCCATTTCTCTGATCGGACTGATAAGTCGTTGAAAACTCACAACCCCGTTCACAACTACAGTGATCTAAGCTCTATCCTCTATGGTAAGCCGCTTTGTCCTCCTTGCTTGCACCAATAAGTCACTGTGAAGCAATGAAGATCGCAGTGCACACAAACAACCGACGCTCACAGAAGCTAACGAGCGAAGCCGGATAACAGCGCAGACGAACCGTTGAAGCTCACCTAGGAAGGGAAGTGAAGACGAGATCGCAACGTACAAGAGCCACAGAAGCTCCCGTCTTTCTCGTCTTCCGCTTTCTTCTTCCACCCAGTGATCAAAGCTCCTTCCATTCTATCCAGCGATTCTTCATTGTTCACACGACTAGAATAGGTTTGACTTTGATACCAAATTGACAGTAATTTCTCTTCAAACCTATTTCCTTCATTCATGAGTTAGGCTTTCATAAAGCTTTACAATCCTTTTTACAAATAATCTCTAGATTTCTTTTATAATCTCATTCATTATTGGACCCCTCAAAATAAAATGCATATCTCAATAGTTTTTAAAAATGTTCTTCTCGCATGCAACGTGAAGCGGCCGAGCGTTGCAGTCGTGCGCCGATTATGCGAGAAACGCACTTTGACTCATTGAAGCGATGCAGTTAGATTATGTGTCATATCCGGTCAAAAATTGCATTAAGCAAACAACGAATTTGATTTTGCAGTTTAGCGAGGAAAAATAAACAATGATTTAGGGTTTAATTCAGACAATTTCATTACGAGGAAGAACAGGCGATAGTGGTATTCAAATGCAATTTCAACAAACACTTCGATTGCAAGGAAGAGAAAACAATATTGGCATTCGAATGCGAAGGAGAGCTAACAAGTTCAAGCTAAACTTGGGTGTGCAAAGGTGGCGCAAATGTGAAACTACACTTCATGAGAGACGATGCAACCGTTCGACTTGTATCCCGTGACATGAACGAGACGTGGAGACAAAAAGCTTCAAAATTTTCCCTGAAGGTGATGCGACAGGTATGGCATTTTTGTGTTTTCCCTCCATCTAGCCCCGCTCCAGTTATTGCTTTAATGAAAAGCTTTTTTATGCTCTTTTTTCATTTTGATGGTCGGTGTGCAATCTTGTAAAAGAATTGATTTGTGTTATTGAATATTTTCTTATACTTTAGATCACATTAAGTATGTTTTGACTATCAAATAAGCATACTTCAAAGCCCATGATGATAGTACACACAATTTATACATAGTGGAGACTGTAGAAAATGGTGAGGGGTGGCTGAGGTCGTTGATGCCAGCGCCAAGAGGCGGGTGATGCGACCATGATAAACACTTTATGCGTGTAGTGTATTTGAAATTCACCCAAATTTAATGAATTTCAAATAAATTAAAATTGAAATAAAAATTTTTAATAGCCTAAATGTGAAGTCAATTTTGATAGCATATGACTTATTCACATGCTTGTTTTTAGGTTGGATTTGGATGCTTGCTTTCTTCTATTATCGTTATATTATATAATTAGGATTTGATTATTAGTTTATTACTATTTGTGTAAAGTATGTAAATTATTTGAATGTGGAAAAACAACATTGACATGAGACTTGGAACCTTAGTTCTTTTAATCTAACAAATTGTGATTGATTTTGTGTGAGATTATAATTTGATTAACCTCATTATATTTTAATTTTTTTATGATGGTAAGTGTAGGTTTTAGTTACTAATGTTTAATTAATCATTTATTTGTGCATAGGAAAAAAAGGCAGGTATGACCGATTCAAATGCAAGGACTAATCCAGCTAGGAAACACATAAATTTGAAATCCGATTGAGCACACTTTGCCAAATATACATTTATCGTGATGAAGAGATAAATGGGGGTATATCTCAAGCTAAGGAAAATACTATAATCCCATTTAATGCATCTAAAAGGAGTAATGTTATTATGTGTAAAAAGAATACCTTCAGATGTAAGAGCAACTTGCTTACCAAGAAAGAGCAAGAAAATTAAAACAAAGTTTGTGTGTGGAACATTAAGAGACGGTGGTTGATACTTTTGAAGAATCAAATATTCAACAACCCTTACACAATGATAAGATATCATTTGAGTCAAAAACTGGGGCAGAAAACAGTAATGCAAAGAAGAGAAGTTTCTTGTATCTTTTCCTGTCTAAAATCTAAAAAATAGGCTACAAAAAAGGAAAAATAAGAGAGATAAAAATTAAAGAAAATATAGATAACAGAATTAGACATAGAACTGTGCAATATATAATCAAATGGTACTATCAAGCATGAATCCATTTTTATGCGATGATATTGGCGAGTATTATTGATCGTATGGTGAAGACAATTGCGCAGTATGTACAAAACTTTCGACCGCCACCCTATCATGAATTAAGGATTCGTCTACTTGAAAAAGAATTGTAAGTAACTATGAAGAGTGTGAAAGTGCACAAAAAATTTTGGCAAAAAAAAGGCTGCACCCATATTTTTAATGAGTGCATTGATTTTAGATAACATTCCATTATTAATTTTTTATTAATTCATCATCTGATAATGTATTCTTTTAGTCCGTAGATAATCTAAATAATCAAAAACTACGGTAAAACACTTTGAAGTAATAGATGCATAAATAAAAAATATTGGAGAAAAATTGTGTTTCAAATGGTTATAAATAGTCATTCTAGTTGTGTTCTTGCAGGCCTATAATTTATTTTATTTACTATTAAATGCATATGCATTTTACTTTTTCTTCAAATTAGATAATATGAACAAATTTTTCTATTTATGTGGGTAAAATACTTATTTAAAAGACAAATATTGGAAATTATGTGCAGCCCATTATATTGATCTTATGCAAGAGGATATTGGACAGATGGATCAAGTGAGTACCATCAAGAAAGCTTTGGAGTTAATTGACAATATATAAAATCATAGACTTAATCCTAACATGATGAAAAATACATTGGTTGCATGAAATTGGGGACATTAGACATCACACATTTTGCATTTCTCACTCTTGCAAGCATACGAAAGAAGAAAAAATTTTGATATGTTTTTATAATACTAAAGTAAGTCCAGATTTAGTATTGATTATAAAGGAAAGAAGAAAAAATTTTGATATGTTTTTATAATACTAAAATAAGTCCAGATTTAGTATTGATTATAAAGGAAAGAAAGCTAAAAAAATAATTCTACATACTAAATTTTGGAATAATATCATGCACTTTAAAAGTTGCGAGCCCAAATGTGAAGATGTTAAGAATAATAAACAATGATAAAAGACCTGCAATGAATTATATTTATGATATAATGGATAGAGTCAAAAATGCAATCAGTGATGTGTTTAATGAAATGAAAAAAATATGAGTAAATATTTCATATCATTGATGATAGATTAAGGTACCAATTCTAGTAACCAGTGCTTCAAACTGTATAATATTTTAATCCAAAAACATATTTTACAATAATAAATCTAAGATACAATTCAGATGCATCATTAATGGAATGTGTATATATAGTAATTAGCATGTTATAGAAAGCCAAATAAAACAATGGCTATAGAAAAACTTTCTACTTATAATCATACTAGTAATCTTTTTGCAACTAAGTACGTAATTTAAAGCAGAGAAAAAAAGCTCCAATTATGCCTAATAAAAACCTTTACTTAATTACGAGTTATTAATTGATTATAATTTTTCTTTAACGTGACATTATAATTATAATAGATCAGAGTGGTGGGAGATTTATGGTGCATCGGCCCCAACATTGCAAAAATTGGACATTAAGTTCTTGCAACTGACTTGCAATATTGTTGCATGCAAGAGAAATTGGAGTGTTTTCAAGCAAGTTAATAATTTATGAATTTTAAATATACAAAATAATTCTTATGTTTTATTTTAATTTTAATTTTTTCCATTTTACAGATTCAGACAAAATGAAGATTTTGCTAGATCAAAAGTGTTGAAATTATTCATTTTCATCAAACACAATCAAACTCTACAGAGAATGTTTAATTAAGCAGATATTATTGATCTGATCAATTTAGATTCAATTCACAAAGGCGGTGAGTGTTTAATTAAAGATTGAGAATGCAATTGAGCATTAATTTGGTGATGAAAATCTTACTTGGAGACAAATTGAAGAGAATTCAGAAAAAATTGATCGAATATAGTTTATAAAATTTAGTATAAAAAATTGAGGTTCATCCATAATGATAATGTGTTCATCTCGGCCTGTTTCCGCTCTTTTTGTATGAGAAAGAAACGGAAAAAATTCTTCACAAAGAGATAATGAAGAAGAGCGAGAAAATTTTGAAGAATAAGTTATACTTGAAGGCGAAAGCAACTATATGCATTACATTAGCTTATTCTATGAAACTTGAGACATGATTAATTTATTTATGTTTTAAAATTTAAATTTTAATATGAATTATATCTTTACAATTTTTAATTGATGCAAATTGTGAGAAATTATTTAAAATTTTAATTTGCAAGTTCACATTTAATGTTTGCAATAAAATTAGCTATGTAGACCACTTTTTTTTATAATCAACTTTTAAGTCATATAATAAATACTCAATGTTTTATAATTTTTCATGAATGTATCTACATAATAATAATTTTATATCATCTATTAACTATTTGATAAGTAAAAGTGTCACTTCACTTTACTCTTTAAGCTTTAAAGCCAAAATAAAATCCTTCGCATCGCATTGTGCTTTTTTGCTCAAATAACACTATTAGAAGTGTTCACATTTACTGATGCATTAAAAAATCATAAATTTTATGAATTTCATTAGCACTAGACAATGCAAATATGATAGTCCTCATTTAAAATCAGACTACATGGTTATCCTATTTGATCAATTGGGTTGAAAACATATAATTTTAGTGAGGGCCCAAAGTAATATAATAATTTAATATTAATTGAAGGGAGTTTCGTATTATGGATCATGATAGTAGTACCTTTTTTAAATGTATTTAGATTTCAATTTCTCACAATTAATATTATATCGTTGAGGAATAGATTAGACATGACTCTTCATATTATTATGTATAAAACATGCATATTAGCAATCATGTATGAACAGGGCATTATAATTTTTCTAAGAAAAGATTTTATGACTACATGATCTATAGAATTTAGTAAAGGTGCATATATCAGTTTATTGCATGACAATATTTTTAGTAAGATTACATTTATTCATCAATATATAGAGATAAAGTGTTTCATAAGAAAAAAAATATATGATATAAAGAATACAGTCGCGTATATATAAATGTTTGTACGTGTATATTAAGAGTTTAGCCCCTTATAGTACACGCAAGAGAAGCTAGTGTATCCACACGCGTAGATGTTTACCTATCACCCCAAACAATTGTGATAGTTAGATTGCTAATCATTGTGCCAACGGGGAAAATATCGGCCAAAAATGAGTAGGCAATTCTCCACCTCAAACAATCATGTAAATTAGATCATCAAATGTTGTGCCAACAAGATAATATCAAAAAGGGGTATATTAGGTTATATTTTGGTATTTCTACTAAGATGGATGTGAAAGTTAAAAGCATGAAATAAAAGTAAAGTTAGAGATTAAACCTAAAAAGTAAAATTAAAGTTATTGCATGTCAGATGTTTAGACCATTTTCATCAAGTATATATCATGAATATAAATGTTAGAAATCTATATGAATTAAATATGAAAAATCAACATGCATAATATCTTTTTTTTTTTTTGGTACTATAATTTAGAAGTGTGATTACTTAACTGAGTTATTTTAGACAACTCATAATGTCATTCTAATATTTTTCAGGTTTTAAGCGTTTGAATAAAACGAATACTAGAGAGGCTAATGTATGCAGAAGACGAGATCAGCAATCTAAAAGGCAAAACTTTTCTTTGTTAATTAAAGTGCTTTATTTAGTGACTCTTTCAATTAGTATTTGAATATTAAATTGTTAGTGATAAAAATTAAAATAATAGAAAACTTAATTCCACTGTCTAATCGTCTGTTCCCGTCTTGGTTAATTCCAAGCCTCGATTGGATCATGACAAAAGTGGTATCAGAGCAAGAGTTATATTAAACAACATAAATCTTAATGAAGGTGTCGTTTGAATAATTAAATTAAATTATAAAGAATATAAAATTAAAAGTTTAACTTAGTCTAATTAAATTATGTGGTTTTTATTTTATAAATACGAGTAATCAAGAGGAAGTAGCCAAAGTAACACTGTCACTAATAAACCTCCAAATATCACAGTGAAAATAGATGTCTTTGTTGAAATGATGACTACAATGACTCGAATGATTAAGAAATATCATGCACTGGCCGATTTTTATGGGGAGGTCGGAAGAATAAATATTTGAAGTTGTTTCAAGATATGAGGCCACCTCTCTTTCTGAAAAAAATGAAGCTCAATGGATGCTAAGAACAGACTGATGAGGGTGGAGAAAATAATAGATTGTATGACATGTCAAATAGAGAGGAGGGTTACATTAGCTATATTTTCCTTTGAGTGAAAAGTACAAAGATGGTGGTAAGGGCAATTGCAAGAAAAGTTTGGCGATAAACTTAGCCACTTGGTGCAATGGGACAAGTTCTTGAGAACCTCCAAACATAGTTTTATACTCTGTCTGCCAAAAGAGAGATGGAAGATAAATTTATAAGATTGGTGGAGGGAGATCGATCGATTATGCAGTACGAAGTTAAGTTTACTATATTGTTGAGATATAGACTACAACTCATTCCTATTACAAAGAAGAAATGTCACAGGACCCTTTTTAGATTGAAGTATTCAATCATGCAACCAATGCTAGTGGAAATGGGTACAACAACAACAAACCTTTATTCCACAAAGTGGGGTTGGCTACAAGAATCTTTTTTTTCCATTGCGTCCTATTGAGTGTTATATTTTCATTTAATTCCAATAAAGTAAGATCATTTTTTATACAACATGCCCATGTCTTTCTACGTCTACCTTTGCCTTTCTTAACATAAATCGAATCTAAAACATCTACTCTCCTAATCGGATCATCAAATGGTCGATGTTTAATATGACCAAACCATCTAAGACGACACTGTCTAATTTTGTCCTCCACTGGAGCTACACCAATCCTATCACTGATATCTTCATTTCACGTTTTATAAACTCTAAGTGTAAAGACACTCATCCAACTAAGCATTCTCATCTCGGCAACACTTAACTTAGTTTTATGCTCTCTTTTAAAGGCCAATATTCAGCATCATAGAGCATTGCAAGTCTTACCACCATCTTATAAAATTTTCCTCTCAGTCTAAGTACTTTTCTATCACACAATATTCTATCATACAATAGACTCGATCCATTCGTACACTTCAACCATTCAACTTCTACTAATAACATCCTCATCTATATCACCATCACTTTGAACAATAGATTCACAGACCCAAGATATCTAAAGCGTTAACACCATTTAATAATTTCATCACCCATAGTTACAGCTTTGTCACTAGAGCTACTATTACTAAAATTACATTCCTTGTATTCAGTTTTAGTTCTACTCAAATGAAGTTTTTTTAAATTCCAATGTAGACCCCCATAAATTGATTATGAGAAATGTTTGTAATACGTCTTAACCTATGTTCAGTTACCCTCTCCCATAATTTTAAAGTACAACACATCAACTTAATTCCTCTATAATTTGCACACTCTTGTGCATCCTCTTTATTCTTAAAAATATTATTTTGAAATTTAGATAACTCATTATGTTGTTTTAATAATTTTTCTTATTTTATTCTTTTAAATAAAATGACGACCAGAGGAGCTAATGCGTATAAAAGACGAGATCAGCAACCAGAAAGATAAGAGTTTTTATTTATTAGTTAAAGTGATTTATTTAGTAGCTCTTTCAATTAATATTTATATATTATATTGCTAATGATAAAATTAGAATAATAGAAAACTTAATTCCACCGTCTGATCTTCTGTTTTTTCCTTGGTTAATTTGAAACCCCAAGCCAAGTCATGATAGAAAATAAGTGATAGTGCCTAGTTTAGATGTCTTTTCTAGTTTTATTAATAAATTAAAATTTTATTTTATTCTTATTAGAACTCTCATGATCCATCCTATTAATGGCATAGGAAAGAATCTTAAGGACTCTTTGGTGTGCCTCTTTATATGATTATTTTGGTTGTCCTCTTAGTATTGTCAAATTTTTGCTAGGTGCCTTGCTATAAAATTCTAGCATTTTTTAGTACATCAAGCATTTTTCCAACATCGGCACTATAATGAATCTCTATTGCTCACATTATTTGATTTTACATGCTTGTGCTCCTTTGAGGAAAAGACTTTTGAAAAAGGTTGTTGATGTAAAAAGCTTTGTTGTTGTGGTCGAACAATCTATGAAATTATCGACAATCATAACTTCCCATCTCTCTTTCTACGCTCAAATGATGGTAATGGCTTCATTGGAAAAAATAATTTCTCCTTGAATTTATACCCTTATAGCATCAAACTCAACTTTTAATAAAAATAATAAAAAATTATGTCATGTTCAACAAGATTTTTGAGGGATGCCTCATTGTTGCATTTCATTTGAATTTACTGATAATAATTCATCACTTCCCAAAACCTTATAGTAGATTGGATTACTATGGGATGGATCACCCTCCTTGGTCTGTAGCAATGATTACTTTTATCTTATAAATGTAGGTTGTGACACTAGCTTAAAAATACATTTGAATTGCATCTTAAATTTCCATTTGTTGAATGAATGAACAAGAAACATCACTTATTTGAGGAACCACGGAGCTTAATAATGAGGGCAACACCATAGCGCCACATTCATCTCAAGTATTGAATGTGGAATCACCTTCTGGAGATCTGGTTCTAATTAAATGGCCAAAAATTTCTTATCCTCGAAGAAAGTGTGAAATAATTTTGAGCACTTGAGGTAATTATTTCCAGTCATATTAAATATTGAATGGATATTTTGCAATTCTCCCATTGGATTCATTTTGCTAGTTTCAGTTTTAATGGACTCAAGGAAAGGGAAGATGGGTATTTTTGTGACACATGAGAAAGAAAATATTGGTACATAAAGAAAGAAAGATAATAAAAAAAGATTACAATGATGATGACTAGAAATGAGAAGATTAGGTGGAACAGAAAAAAGACTTGCAGCAATGAAGGCATGCAATTTTTAGTCAAGGCAATAATGAAGTTATAACTCATAAAAATACTAAAAAAATTAAAGATTTGGTAACATGACAAGAATTAAATAGAATAGGTTAAGTCTTCCATTCCATTATATAATATTCATATAATCTTATGGTAATTTTTAATAGAAAACATACAAAATCAGATAATAAGTATTAAAATAGTCCAGGGAATTATGAGGTAGCAATAATAATCCCATTGAACATTGAGATGGTGTGAAGTGAAGAAGAAAGGTGGAAAACAGTTGGGCTTTATGGGACATTGATGGAGTTAGAATTGATGGGACATTGATCGAGTGAATAAAGAAGAATTAACATTTTTACAGTGGTAAAGTCTAGAGTAGGGTTTAGTTGTGCAGGTAGGCCGGTTAAAAGTAGAACGATGCAAATATATATGTATTTATGTGTGCATGTGTGCGCGTGCGCGTGTGCATGTGCAATATTCCATATAACTTAGCTTTAAATGCTCGCATGTGTGTGCGTGCGCGTGTGCAATATTCCATATAACTTAGCTTTAAATGCTCATATTTTTCCTATTTTGTTAATTGCTTGTTTTTGAATGTTAGCGCAACAATCCTTCTACTAATATCTCATATACAATTGTGTTATAGTAAAATTAATCAGTAATATTCAAATAAGTTTCTCTCACAATCTAGCATTATCCTTAACATTAATATATTGTGTTTATGTTAATATTCTAATAATTATATCTTGATTCATCACAGCAATCAAGAGGAAAGTAGTAATGAAACATCTAGCAGCAAACAAAAGAACTCTCCAAAAGAAAATCGATTGGAAAAAAATCAGGGATCTTACGCAGTTGATAGTAAGGGTATAAATAAGCATAAGATGAATAAGCCAAAATTTTATTCAAATAGACTGAAAATCAACTATTCTGAAAAAGTTTCAAATTCAACTCATTGATTACATAATTAAAATACTAACAATCATTCAAAAAGATATATGCCTCAAAATATCTAAAATTGGAGAAAAAGTTTCTTGTTATTTATTTATTTTTTTTTTTTTTTTGAAAATATATGCTCCAAGAGTTCTTTTGGGTCCAAAGTACCCATTCTTTTAACTTTGACCGCAGAATAATTTTTTAAAATACACCGCAAATAACATTGGTTCGAGCAAGGCTAAAATATGTTCAAATAAAATTCGTGCAATCATTCAAATACCTCTTAAACAGAGTTTGATTCAAATCATATTTGAACAGGGTTGGCGCAAGTTTCAAACATATTTAAACATGATTTTAGTTGTTTGAACAAAATTTGAACCTTTTATAACAGAATTATAGTTGTTAAAATATTGTTTTACCACGATTATAACTTCTTGAATATTATCTAAACAATGCTTAAATAAAATTTGCCTATGCAAGCTCCAATAAAGTGCATTTGAACAACTGCAGAACAACTAACAATAATGTTGATATAATAGAATGCAATTGCAATATTTATAACACAATACATTATTATACGGTGTATATAACATAATGCAACAATAATAGTTATAAAAATAGATTATTATATGTTAGATATAAACAACCATAAAACAACTTATATGAACCTTATTCCATCATGGTCGAATCTTGTTAAATCATGTTTGAACCTTATTTGAACCTTGTTTTATGTATATTCCAATCATGTTTGAACCCTGATAAAACTTGTTTAAACCATAAAAGAAACATGTTCGAACCATGGCAAACTGTATTTGGACCTTACTAAAATTTTGTTTGAACCTTCTTAAAATCTTATTAAAAAAATATTAAACCTTGATTGTGAACAATGTTAGAATAATTTTTTACTATAGTTTGAACCTTCATCAAATATTATTTGAACCTTACTAAAAATTAAAAATAAAATTCAAAATAATTTTGAATAAGGTTTGATCAAATTTTAAAGATGTTCGAATATGTTTATAGCAAGTAATGAGATCTCTAAAGTTATTAAGAGTGTAGGGTTTAAATTGAAAACAATATTTTAAAACATAGATGAACGATATATGACATCATGAACTTTTAATAACTAGCAAGAGACTAATGTGGAAACTTTGCCTTTGAACTTTCATATAAACCAATCACACAAAAGATGATTGCCAGAGATAAAAGAAGATGTTGGAAAGAAGAATGATCAAGCAATTTCATGTTTGAAAGTTTGCACGACTTCTTGCGTGGTTTTACTCTAGTGCAGAGGTATTTTTATCCTAAATGAATTTCTATGCATATTTCTCCGAGAAACCAAACAAGTATATAAGTCAAATTTTCTTATCCGGCTGATGTACTAGTTTTTTTTTTTTTATTAATGATTTTGATTGCAAGATCAATATTTTTTATTTAATAAGAGAATGACTATATGAATAAAAATTACAAGATCCATGTATGTATGAGCGTACGTATGTATTATCTATGCATGTATGTATGCATAGTGTATCGAAAAGTAAGATATTCACATATGGTCAACTTCTAGTAACTAGATGGCATTACTTTCATACCTGGCCATATTTGTTCCACCCCCAGCAAAAAACACTGCTATCCTCTGTAAAATAATAAGCAATGCCAATGATAGAGACATACAAAGATGAAACAGTCAAATGATTCACTTGACAGCTATCATCAAGCTTTTCAAAGAGCACAATCTTCTCTTATAAAAATGTCGAATAAGTACCTGTAACTATGGCACTGTGCCGAGCACCACAGGAAACTATTTTAGCATTCTTAATCTCTAATGATGGGGCATCCAATAGCTTGGGAAGTGTCTGTGAAATAAAATAACAAAAAGACATATAAAAAGTTCAATTCATAGCATTCCAAGGTGGTATATTGCTGGCGAAGGCTTGCTAATTAAAATCAAAAGTCAAACCTCTGCTTGATCTAGACCAGTTCCTAGCTGCCCAAACTGATTTCCACCGAATGCATAGACACCACCATCAGCTGAAATGCAGAGTGTGTGCCATAAACCAGAGGCAATTCCAAGCATTCTGATGCCCAAAAGAGAAGATACACATTTTGGACTGAATTCATCATCTGTGGACCCATGTCCGCACTAGATATCGAGCACATATGTAAAATTTACAAAAAAGCAAATTGAATGATTAGTCTTTCCATATGACCTTGAGATTTAAAGGAAAATTAGGAAGAGATAAAAGCCAATATATCCATGATACAAGGAACCTCGTCTTCAACAATATACTTGCTCTCTCCATCTTTTCTACTATACCTACATTTAATCCTGGAAAGCAGTTAATATTGTGGCGGAGCAGGACACAACAAAAAAAGGAAGTAATCAATGATTTAAGGTTTGTACGTCACAATCGTTTTGCTCTGTCTATATACTCCGTGAAAATCGAGAAGTAATATTCAAGATGACAAAATAGCTAAAGGTTCACAATATGCTTTGCAGTCATAAGCAGAAATCAATTCAAATTTGATCAGCAGTAAATTGTCAAAAGCAAAAGAAGTTGAGCAGTTGAGCGCAAAGCAGCTGTGCTATCCGACATTTACTCGCCTGAAGGAAGATGATGAAAATAACCGTCAGTAAGTTATCTCATGCTACAAAATCAAATTTATATGTTTTGTGCATCCTACAATGCTGTGTCCACAGCTTTAAACTTACCAAGTTTTAAATGAAGTTTTACATATTAACTATCCGTGGTTGAATTTAATACAGAACGCTACTGATCTTAATAATGGTTATACTTAACAAGAGCGACAACGATACAAAAAATCCTCTAATTATCAAGTACTGGGCAGGACAGTTTAGAATGGTGTCCAAGTCATCCGTTTTGTCGATTCAGATTTTAAGAAAACTGAAAAAATTTGACGAGTAAATAAGTAAAATATCTAATCAGGATCAGATCTTAAACATCCTAGTAGCTTTTCTAACTAACCTAAGAGCATCTATATATATATAGAACCACTTGTGGTTATGGTGTCGGTAGGGTGTCATGTTTGGGTCCTCCAACACATTGTATCTGTATCTTTATTTCTAGTTAATATATTAACCTTTCTAGGCTTTCAAATATATATAATGAGAAAGCCCAATGGCTAATATATGAAAAAGATCCGGATAGATTGTATGAGAGGGCCCAAGCATGATACCCTACCCACACGGTAAACACCAAAGGCAAAATATTCTAGAAAAAAAAAAATACGAAAAAATACATGAGAAACCAAAAAACCAAAAGTGCAAAAACACGTAGTATCAGGCAGCTAGAGAGCGACCCAATTTTTCATTGTCTCTGCCTCTAGTTTTAGGACCTACTAACAAATTGGTAAGATTTGTGTCATTGCCAGTAGTAACCAATATATCGTCCAAAATGTTCCTGAGCTCGAGTCAGTCTCCATTCTTCTTCTTCTTCCTAGAATAGACATGTCATTCCTCATCCGAAGATTGACTCATCTGATCAGTGGATTGGTCTAAAATGTGTCGGACATGTATAGGTTGTTGAACATTGAAAGTTGTTGTATAGGTTGTTGAACATTGAAAGCATCTACTTGTTGTACCAGTTGATCTTTAATTGGATCAAAGGAACACTCTCGTGTGTCTTGGCATGTAAGGAAGCTAGACACGTCTGTATCAGTACTAGTAGTATGGGGAGATGTTTCATGAGACTCCAGAGTACCATGCTCCAATCTAGGAGCTGGAATAGAGTGTTCAAAAGCAGGAGCATTCAGGGGTAGAACGACTGTAGTATGATATTCTTCATCTGAGATAGCAAAGGTTTGAATAGAAGGGATATCAGAAAATTTCCCATTAGGAATAGTGATACACCAAAAATATATGCATTTTTAGACTCATATTTCATACTCATTTTTGGTGATATTACACTTTAATAGATAGTATTTTTTTAATGTTTATTGCAGGTTATTAATTTTTAGGACTTGGAGCAAAAAGAAAGCAAAAAGAATGAAATTTAGAGTCAAATTGGAGATTTTGAAAAATTGTTTAGCGTTGACAGCGCCAGACTGGGCGCCGACGAGGCCGTTTGACAGAAAAGACGGATTTAATTAGGGCGCCAGTGCGGTGCAAACCCTGTTTCTAAAAGATTCGACGAATTTGGACGCTTTTTGAAGAGTTTTTGGATGCACCTATTGGAGAACCAACCTTAGGCACTATTTAGAGCCGAAATTGATCAGAAAAGACGCCCTTTCGCACCTCTTTGCGCTCCTCCGCTCGCTCTTAGTTTTTCTTTGCCCCTTTTCGTGTTACTTTACATCACTCAACGTCATTTCACACCATTAGTCGTTTATTTTCTTTATAATTTTGAGTTTTTTTTATGAGTTTAAGTGTGAATTACTCTCTAAGAAGTGTTGGAGAGGGAGATAAGTGAGATTTTTTCTTCCTACATTTCCTAAGAGATGCTACAAAAGATTTGCTTTGAGAAATAGTTTCAGATAAGTGTTATTTATTTATTATTATTGTATGAACTTCCTTTTATATATAAAATTTGTGTTTTGTTGTATCTTTCTCATGAAGTCTGAGTAGTTTCTTTTATCTTTCTCACTACTTTCGATCTGGTCAATTGAATTGTTAAAATATGTTGTGAAACATATGATCCGAGAAATAAAGTATGAGTTCTACAACAGAGTGAGAATCACATTTAAGTCAATGAAAGAGTATTTCGTTCATGGAATTAAGTGCAAATAAATTGAAAAATATACTTTGTTGGGTGTAGAATTGAAGATTTTTTAGGTGACAGACTATAATCCTCAATTCGATCTTAGTGTTTAAAAACTAAAGCGAGAGTTAGCCTTCAGAAGAAGGGAAGTGGGAGCTCTGGAGTGGGAGTCATTATCCTCCTAGCAATACAAATTTAAACCATTTATCTCATCTCATTTCACCAAAAACTCATTGTAGTGGGAAAGATGTTTTCTCATATTAGAAAACTTCACCACATAAACATAGTTTAGTAGTTACTATTTTAAACTCTGCATTTAAATTCTGCTAATAATTAATAATTTAGTTTTGATAGTATCTCAAACATTCAAAATTAGTGACAGTAATTTCAATTTATTTTTGTGAATTTCCTAATTAATTTATCATCTTAAAATTTAAACCTTCCTCGTAGGATCGCTATTTGAGACTTAAATAGAAAGTCTTATATTACTCGATAACAATACGTATACTTGCGTAGAATCTCAATATTTAGTGTTTAACGTTATTATTCATAAAATACAACATCAAATTCTTGGCACCGTTGTAAATCGGAGTCAACTTTATAAATTTTACATAACTATATTCAACTGGGATCAAACAGCATCAGTCAGATGAGCAAAGATATATGCGGTGTTGGAAATAGGGTTGGGTTACACCTCCTCAGCAGGGATGGTAGGTGGCAAGACGTCCACCCCCAATTCAGTATGAATAGATTTTTGAACAGGTTGCTGATCTTTAGCAATATCCAACCTTAAATGAGGATGCAAGCGATAGCAAATAGTAGAAGTGTAGCCAAACATACTATAATGAGAGCAATAAGGAGGGTGTGGTTCTATTTCAACCTTTTGTCAATACTAGTTGTGAGTGGATCCAATCCATACCTCATCCAAAGCTGGTTGGGTGATATTTCTCTCAACTAACACACAAGCCACAGAAGATCTGATAACAGCAAGCGTAGGATTATCAACCTTGAGAAACTTACCGTAAGCAGTTGCTAAGTAGTAGAGAATTTCAAAGTTGAACTGATGTGGTTTTAACCCCAGAAACTTTATCGAAACAAGAATGATAGGAGACTCCGCTTTTGGATCAAAGCCGACAGTCCACTTCAGGACAGGATTTTCATAAAACAGTTGAAAACAGTTGTCAATCTTGATTACCTTTCGAGAAAAAATACGAGTGTAATCCACATCGTAAGATAACTAAATAAGCATATATCGGTCGTCAAGTAATCCAATATTCCATCTACCCAATAGTTTCGTAGCATCAAAATCTTTTCGAATGATCTCAAGTTTAGCAATAGTTTCGTAGCATCAAAATCTTTCCGAATGATCTCAAGTTTAGGGTGACCATAAAAAAATTTCCCCACTAGATTAAAACGCTAAGAAGACACAAGAGTACTGGTTTCAACCTCATAGAGAAAAAATTTAGGTTTTCTATTTTTCTCTAAGTTTTTTAATAAAAGTGTGATCACCATCACCTTCAAGAGCCTCGTAGAAGAATTGTGGAACAATGCATGACTTACTGATACCAAAACCAAGCTCTGAACCTGAAATAGGGGCACGAGTAGGATGGTCATCGGCAAGTGCAATGGCATAAGAACGGAGCGTCGAGACCATCTCCACCAGGCAAGATCGGCCTGAGTTTGGAGTAAGGAAGACGAAACAAGTGACACACCCGAAGAAGGAAGGACGACGTGCGAGAAAAAGCCACACCCGCCTCGTAACAGTGACGTGCCGAAGGAGGAAGGCCGACGTGCGAGAAGCCGACGTGCGAGAAGCAGCCGCATCCGCCTCATAACAGTGACGACAGCCTTTCGGCGACGGTAAAAGGAGGAAGACGGTGAAGTCGAAGCCAAAGGAATCAAAAAAATCCTTCGTCGTTGGGCTCGACGAAAAAAGTGACGCATGAAACCAAGGAAACAAGTAGGGAATCGCCGTCAGGCAAATCCCTAGCAGAGCTGCCCGCCGACGCCATTATATTATGCTATCGTTTGCATCCTCATCTAAGGTCGTATGTAGTATGTTTAAAACGCCTTGGAGGCTTACAATGTTTACAACATGATTGGTTATTTAAAGTAGCGTTCAATCATTATCTAGTTAATATTTATACCACAATGGGCGGTTCAAGATAAATTTTTGCTGCCTACAACAAAAAAATGGCACAATTATTAATCCATTAAGTAAAGCATGTTGTCATTGTTGAAGAGTAATACAGCTTTAGAAATATCATTATAAGATAAAAGCAATGGGCATCAAGGAAGCAAACTCAAAGATTCAAATGATAGAATGATTGCTGGAGGGACGAGAAGACTATTTGGGTATCTATGACATTGATTCAAGAGAGTGCAATGACTAGAGAGTATATAATCAAATGTACAGGCTCGGCTGAATAGTTCTGCACCTCAAGATCAAGATGAAGAACAATGTTTTCTTTATACAAGCATCTATGGACTAGAGGTGATATTGACCTCATGGGAGTTGGATGGGGTTTTCTTATATAATAAAAAATTTGATAAAAAAGGAAGATACTAATTAATTGAATTGTTCCATTTACATCAAAGCTAGGTTTCTTGGAATCATTCCAAAGAGTAGAGTAAGACTTCTTATTATCAGACAAAGGAAAAAGAAAGATTCACCATAAAGGTTACAATCTTTTTGGAGCCCATAGATTCATGCAGTAGTAGGAAGTGATGATCCCACAAATTTATGCAAGGGGAAAAAATTGACTAGTAGATTAATGGCAGTGACAGAAGTTCAAATCCTACTTCGATATGGAAAGCACATTAAGAAACCCTGGATTTAAAATATGTAGATCTTTGTACAATCGTAGATATTTTCTTGTTTTAGTAAAGTAATTTCCTTATTTTCTCATCAGAACAGTCTACAATAAATAATAAGTCTACTCGTGTGTTCTCTGCATGGTGTAAGAAAAATGGGTTATTCAATAGTGTTCATTATTGTCCAACGTATTCTTGCCCTTCATCAATGTTTCATAACATGGCCTTCATCACTCGATGCAAAGATCAAGCAGGTCTCACCGCTTGTCAATGTCCTCACAAGCCTTCAAGCTATTAATAATCTCTTCCCACATATGAAATTGCACAAACCCGTAATTTATATGATTCTTTTGCTAAGCTTGAAACTTTAATTCCACCAAAATCAAATTTCTATACACAAATTAATTCTATCTCATCCTATTGCATTGCCAAAACTATAATCCTTCTTTTCATCAACTAGTGCTCCATAATTTATGTTTGGTGTCAACCTCACTCAATTGCCTCTTAAAATCAAAGTCCAACCATATATTCCCCAAATATGCTAACACTTTCATTGTTTCAGTTGCATCCTCATTGTCTCATTGTTCATACATTCTCTTTCTTTATTCTAGTTGCAATCCATAGGCTACACAAGCCGGTAGGAGTCGCAGAGGAAGCGGTAGCAAAGAAGGTGCATTGATGGTGCAGTAGCAGATAGGAGAGGAATAGGGAGGGCGGCATCTAGAAGGCAAGGGGACGGGGGCAAAAATATGTGAAGATAATCACTAACTTTGAGCAGGATACGGCCGAAGAATCACCTGTCCTCGAATACAGCCCTAGAAAGGAAAAAGACGTCGTCAACAGAAAACTTAAGCCCGAAATCTAATATATAGCTCGAGCTGCTCCGCTAGGGTTTTTCCTGATGGCGATTCCCTGGCTTGATCTTTCGGCTTTACCATCATGCTCGAAGACGAAGCTTTCACACTCAACGATGAATTCTGAGTTCATCAATCTCTCCTGTGATCGTTGACTCCTCCTACGCCGTCGTCAAGTCTCGCTGCTTCTGTGGACGTCGAGCTGTGAGCCGCGTCGAGCTGCGACTGACTGTCTCGTCTTCGGCGTCTCACTCATCGCTCTGCGTGGTCGTCGAGCTGCGAGCTCCGTCAGGTCGTCTCGTCGTGGTTCCTCTCGCTCTCATTCGCTGAAACTGTTTCGCGACCTGTCTCATTGAGCTGCGACTGTTCTACGGCTTAGACAACTGCATTTTTTCGCCCCGACCTTTCGGCTCGCTATTTTTGTCGTTGCCCGACTGTGGCAGGGCTTCTCTTGCTGTGATGTAGCTTCCATCGTCTACGGTTGAATCTAGCAAAGTCTCCTTTGCCCGGGTGGTGGGTAACTCTCAGAGGGAGACGGCGGTTGTCTTCCCCTCAAGTTATAAGAAGCAATGGGAAGGTAATTGCCCCTTTATCAAGATTGTAAGCAGGAAAAATGGAAAAACAGTATTTTTTTTCTCTGAGCTAGAAATTTCATCCCTTACTGATAAATTCAAGTTTGCTCTTATTGGAAAATTTCTGTGGGGACACCCACTTGTGGATGTTATGAGAAAATTTTTTGATGATCTCAAATTAGCAGAAAAGTGGAAAGTAGGGCTCATAGACGTGGGACACGTATTAATTCAACGAACCGTGCCTGAAGACTTTACTGAGATTTTTTTCAAAAAATATCTCAACATTGCTGGTAAACCAATGAAGCTACTCAAGTGGTCTCCTGATTTTGACCCCAAGCGTGAGTCTCCTACTATACCGGTATGGTTTAATCTACCTAATCTCAAACTGCACTTTTTTCATCATCAGATTCTTTACTTTATTGGTGTCATACTTGGGGACCCTTTGAAGCTAGATCTACTCACTTTAACCTAACCAGACCTTCTGTGACCAGAATACTTGTTGAAAGAGCTATTACTTTACCTAATGTTACTGAAGTCTAGTTGGGCACAACTCACAATGGATATTGGCAACAAATTGTTATGAAGCATAGACCTTCTTATTGTTTTCATTGTATGATGTTTGGGCACAACCTTGATAAATGCTATAAGCTTCACCCTAATTTGAAATCTAAAGATCAAGTGAATAAGAATGGATCTGACCCCACTGCTTTGGATATATATGTTTCATCTGAAGAGAAAACTACCACAGAACAGGTTATGATGTCTGATTTTCACTCTTATGGATCCTCCCCCTAAAAATACTATTTCTGCGATCGATGAGAAGCTAGATGGCTCTGTTGAGCAACCTACACTTTCAAACCCTCCTCAGGCATTAGGTGAAGAGGAGACATTTCATGCTTCAAACACACTTGAACCCACAGACGTTGCAACAGTTGACAATCCTTCTTCTGGTCCTCATCAGCTTTTATCTCTCCGGCGTTCTGTTTACCAACACGATGATCAGATGAGTCAGTCCTCTGAGGAGGAATGACAGGTCTATTCAAGGAGGAAGAAGAAGATTGGAGGCAAACTTCAGCTTGGGAACCTAATGGATGATATGTTGGTTACTTCGAGAAATAGCTCGGCACTCAACAATTTGTTATCTGGATAAACTAGAGGCTATAATGAAAAAGTCCAAGGGCTGATATTAAACTAGCTCCTTTACAGATAGATTTGTATGGGTGGGCCTAAACACCTAACTCACACGGTACAACACAAACCAAAAAATGTAAAAGATGAGTACATATAGAAATAAAAAAACCCAAAAACCACAAAACTCAAAAACCACCTGGGCGCTGAAAAAGTATGGGTCATCCCAATCTAGTCTTGCCTCTGGCTCTAGTTCTCGGTAAAGATCCAGCTAGCAGATTGGTAAGGTGTTAATCATTACCCGTAGTAACCAAAGTATCATCCATAAGACTCCTGAGCTCTAGTAGATCTTCATTCTTCTTCTTCCTCCTGGAAGTGTAAACTTATCATTCCTCCTCCTGAAGAATCAGTCTGATGGGGTAGATCTGAAGTAGAAGGAATACCAACAGTAGTACCCACAATAGGTTCTAGAATATGTGAAGCATGAGTTGCCTCTACATTGTTAGTTGGATAAACACATTTCTCTCATCCATGAGTCCCACTTTCCACTTGTCTACTAGCTTAAGATCAGCAACAATCTTTCTGATAACATCCATGGGAGGGTGTCCCAACTGAAATTTGTCAATAAGAGCAAAATTAAATTTTTCGTCAAGATAGAAATTTCTGATTCAGAGAAAAAGATTGATCTTTTCCTCCTTTCTTACTTCTCTTCTTAATAAAAGACAATAATTTATACCCTCACGACATTCCTTATAACTTGAGGGGAATACCACTGCGGACTCCTGAATGGAATCCTCCTGAGGGTTAACCACCACGAGGGCAAAAGAGACTTTATCCGGCTCAACCAAAGAAGAAGGAAACGCCATCAGAGGTTGTCAGTGTTAAACTGTTGCGAGGTCGCTGAAAGGCAGAGAAGCTGTCGGGCGCAAAAGCAGGAGCAGCGCCGAAACAAAAGAATCGGGCACAGACGACAGCTGCGAGCGACAGAGGCGTGGAAGGAGACAACGTCGAGCAGAGCAGAGAAACGATAGCGATAGAGGAAGACGACAATGTGAGCAGTGGATATCGCAACGCGAGCCACGACAGGGAGTGCGAATGTCGACGTCAACGTAGATGCGAACGTCGAAGTAAGGGTCAACGATGCGAGATCTTCTCTTCTAGCGGTAGAATCAATTGCTACCGAAATCGACATTGGAATCCCTAGTGGAGCTCTTGAGCGTAGCCGACATCGTGTATATATATATATATATATATATATACATATATATATATATATATTGAAAGCCTAAAAAGGGTAATATATTAAGTAGAAAAAAAGATATAGATACAAAGTGTGGGAGGGCCCAAACATGGCACCCTGCCCACTAAAAAACCACAAATGGTTCCAAAACTAAAAAAAACAGAAAAATATATTAGATACTTAAATAAAAAATCTAACAGTGTCGAAATACATAGTATCAGGTGGCTAGAAAGCGACTCAATTTGGTCTTACCTCTGCCTCTAGTTCTAGGAAAGGAGCAAGCTAGTAAGCTGGAAAGATGATTGTCATTGCCAGAAGTAACCAATGTATCATCCAATATGTTCCTGAGCTGGAGTCTGCCTTCAATCTTCTTCTTCTTCTTGGAATAGACCTCCCATTCCTCTTCCGAAGAATCAATCTGATGGGGTGGTAGAGCTGAAGCAGAAGGAATACCAGCCATAGTACTCACAATAGGTTCTAGCATATGTGAAGTACGAGTTGCCTCTACACCGGATACTTCCTGAAGAAGTGGAGCTACTAGGCTCTCCTGATTATCTGAACACTTTCATTTGTAGGTAATAGTCCATCAGTATTGTTTTCTATGGGGTTTGATGGTGTCAACATCACATCACTCGCAGTAACAGTAACAGCAGTGTCATGAGGGGGGTCCTCAGAGGCAACGACACCACCTATCTGGTAGTATTCTCCCCAAGTGTAACTAAAATATCCAGAGCAGCAGGGTTAGACCCATCCTTTTTCACTTGAACCTTAGTTTTCAAATTAGGATAGAGCTTGTAGCATTTATCAAGGATATGACCAAACATCTTACAGTGGGTACAATATGGGGTTTGTATTCCAAGACGATTTGTTGCCAATATCCATTATGGGTTGTGCCCAAAACTTCAGTAACATCCGGTAAAGTAATCTCTTTCCACAAATATTCTGGCCACCGAGGGTCTGGTTAGGTTGAAAGTAGGCAGATCTAGCTTCAAAGGATCCCCTAGGATGACCACAATAGAGTAGAGAACCTAATGGTGAAAAAAATGCAGCTTGAGACTAGATAAACTAAATCATACCGGTACAGTGGGAATTTCATGATTTGGGTCAAAATTAGGAGACCACTTGAGTAACTTCATTGATTTGCCTTTGATATTAAGAAATTTCTTGGAGAAAATTATGGTGTAGTTTTCAGCCACAGTTAGTTGGATCAACACATGTCTCTCCACCTTCCACTTCTCTACTAGCTTAAGATCATCTACGCCCTTGCTGATAACCTTCATAGATGGGTGTCCCCACTAAAATTTTTCAATGAGAGCAAACTTAAATTTTTCTGTCATGATAGAAATTTCTATGTCAAAAAAAATTGTTGTTTCCCACCTTTCCTACTTCTCTTCTTAATAAAAGGACAATCATCTATGTCATTACGACATTCCTTATAGCTTGAAGAGAACACCACCGCGGACTCCACTTGAGGGTTTCCCACCACGTGGGCAAAGGAAGTCTTTGCCAGTTCAGCAAAAGAAGAAGTGTCATCAGAACAACCAGCTGTCACCTGCAGAGAGAAGCTTGCTTCGGACTGGAGAGAAAGACAGGTGCATAAACAAAGCAAAAGATTGGGTCGGAGAGAAGCACCGGCGCAGACACGAACAGAAGAAGCGTTGAAAATGAAGGAAAGAAGCAGAAACTGGACGCCGACGCAGAAAGACGAGCCACGGAACTGGACGCCGACGCAGAAAGACGAGGCACGGAACTGGACGACGGCGCAGGAAAGATGAGCCACGACACTTGCAGCTCGTCGATGAGGTCGACGCTCAACGCAGAAGCTGGCGCAAATGAAGCCGTAGAATCCCTACATCGTTGTCGACAATAGCAGAAACGAACGCAAAAATCATCGTCGAGTGAGAGAAGAACTTCCGTAAATCCAAAGATCATACCAAGGTCAGGCGAAGCCTAGCAGAGGTAAGGTATGTGTTAGGGTTGTTTGATGAAGTATATATATATATATATATATTTATTTATAAAACCCAAGGCAAATTTATTGAAGAGAAAGGGGTACAGATAGGTTGTATGAGTGGACCTAAATAGGCACCCAACCCATATGGTACAACACACACAAAAAAGAGAAATAAAAAAAAACTTAAAAGCCAAAAATAGATGGTACATGTAAGATCAACTAGGTCGAACCACTTTAGTTTTGTCTCGGGCTCTAGTTCTCGGAAAGGAACCAGCTAATAGATTGGTAAGGTGTGTACCATTGCCCGAAGTAACAAGAGTATCATCCATTAGATTCCTTAGCTCAAGTAAATTTCCATTCTTCTTCTTCCTTTTGGAAGTGTAGACCTGTCATTCCTCGTCCGAAGATTGTTGCTCATTCGAATGAGGTGGTAGTGCTGCAGTAGAAAGATTGCCAACAATTGTGCCCACAAGTGTATGTGAGGTAAGAGTTATCTCCTCTACCCTTGATACTTCCTGAAGATGGGGAGCTGCAAGGTTCTCCTGATTATCGGCCCGTGTAGGTAGGGGACCTTCATTATTATTTTCAATAGGGTTTGAAAGTGTAGGTTGCTCAGCAGAGCCATCCAGCTTCTCATCGATCGCAGAAACAGTATTTTCAGGGGGAGGGTCCATAGGGGCAATAGAATCAGACACCAAATTTTGTCCTGTTGTAGTTTTCTCTCTAATTGAAACATATATATCCTTAGATTTTTCCTTATTCACTTGATCTTTAGATTTCAAATTAGAATTAAGTTTATAGCATTTATCAAGGTTATGCCCAAACATCTTACAATGAGAACAATAAGGAGTTCTATACTCCATGACGATTTGTTGCCAATATCCATTATGCGTTGTGCCAACCAGACTTCAGTAACATCAGACAAAATAATTTCTCTTTCCACAAGTATTCTGGTCATAGAAGGTCTGGTAAGGTTGAAAGTGGGTAGACCTAGCTCCATAGGGTCCCCAAGCATGACACCAATAGAGTAAAGAACCTGATGATGAAAAAAGTGCAGCTTGAGACCAGGTAGACTAAACCATGCCGGTACAGTAAGAGGTTCATGATTGAGGTCAAAACCATGAGACCACTTGAGTAGCTTCATTGGTTTGCCAGCAATGTTAAGATATTTTTTGGAGAAAATCTGAGTGTAGTCTTTAGGCACGGTTAACTAAATCAAAACATGTCTCCCATTCATGAGCCCCACTTTTCGTTTTTCTGTTAAATTGAGGTCATCAAAACTTTTCCTTATAACTTTCATAGGTAAGTGTCCCTACTGAAATTCCCCAATAAGAGCAAACTTGAATTTTTCAGTCAGGGTTGAAATTTCTGACTCAGAGAAAAAGAGTGTTGTCTTCTCATTTTTCCTGCTTGCAAAGTTAATAAAGAGGTAGTCACCTGTACCGTCATAATTTTCCTTATAACTTGAGGGGAAGACAACCGTTGTCTCCCCCTAAGGACTACCCATCACGTGGGCAAAAGAGGTTTTATCAGGTTCAACCAAAGAAGGAAACTCCATCACAGCAAGAAGAAGCCCTGCAAATCGGGCAGAGGGCAAAAAAGACAAGTCTAAGAGGTCAGGGCAAAGCTGCGCAGAAGACAAGAGACTGCAATGACAAATGCGCAGAAACGAAGTCACAGCTCGACAAGCAAACCACAGCTTGACGAGGCAGAGGCGAAATCGCAGCAGGAAGGAGAAACCACAACAATCCTACTAACTGCAGCTCGACAAACACGAAACTGCAGCAGGAAGACACCAAAGAGAAGAGGACGAGCACAAAGCCCTTCGTAGTCGTTGTTGAATATGAGAACTTTGTCGTCGAGCACAAGAGGGTGGATTGAAGGCCGAATCAAATTAGGGTTTCACCATCAAGCGAAACCCTAGCAGAGCAGATCGCCACCGACGCCATCATTATATATATATATATGTATGTATATATATACATATATATATATGTATGTATATATATACATACATATATATATATGTATATATATACATACATATATATATATGTATACATACATATATATATATATATCTTTAAAAAAGCCCAAGGATAAATATATTAAAGAGAAAAGGACACAAATAGGCTGTATGAGTGGGCCCAGAAGTAGGCACCCAATTCACACGGTACAACACAAAAAAAATCAAAAAAAGAAAGGGTACATATAAAAATTAAAAAACTCAAAACCGCCAGGGTGCGGAAAAAGTGAGGATCAACCCAATTTAGTCCTACCTCTGCCTCTAGTTCTCGGAAGGGATCCAATTAACAAATTGGTAAGGTGCGTACCATTACCCGAAGAAACCAAAGTATCATCCATAGGATTCCTGAGCTCAAGTAGATCTTCATTCTTCTTCTTCCTCCTGGAAGTGTAAACCTGACATTGCTCATTCAAAAAATCAGTCTGATGAGGTGGAGCAATTGTAGCAGAAGAATTACCAGCCGTTGTACCCACAATAGGTTCTAGTATACGTGAAGTATGAGTTGTCGCTTCTACATCGGATACTTTTTGAAGATGAAGAGCTGCAAGGTTATCCTGATTATCAGTCTAAACACTAACCTTTGTAGGTAATAGTCCTTCAGTATTGTTTTCAATAGGTTTTGAAGGTGTAGGTTGCCCAACAGAGCCATCCAACATCACATCAATCGCAGAAACAGTAACAATAGTATCAGAGGGGGTCCACAAGGGCTATTAAATCACATACCAAATCTTTTCTTGTGGCAGTTTCCTCCCCAGGTGGAACAGATATGTCCAGAGCAGTGGGGTTAGACCCATCCTTATTCACTTGAACCTTAGATTTTAAATTAGGATGGAGCTTGTGGCATTTATCAAGGGTATGCTCGAACATCTTATAATGGGTACAATAAGGAGGTTTTTGTTCCATGACAATTTGTTGTCAATATCCATTATGAGTTGTACCCAGCCAGACTTCAGTAACATCATGTAAAGTAATATCCCTTTTCACAAGTATTCTAGTCACAGAAGGTCTGCTTAGATTGGAAGTGGGTAGATCTAGCTTTATAGAGTCCCCAAGAATGACCCCAATAGAGAACCTAATGATGAAAAAAGTGCAGCTTGAGACCAGGTAGACTAAACCATACCGGTACAGTAGGAGTTTCATGATTTGGGTCAAAATCAAGAGACCAATTGAGTAACTTCATTGACTTGTCTGCAATATTAAGATATTTCTTGGAGAAAATCCGGGTGTAGTCTTCAGTCACGGTTAATTGAATCAACACATGTCTCCCATCTATGAGTCTTACTTTCCACTTGCCTACTAGCTTGAAGAAAAGAACCGGTTACACCTTCATCCCCTCCTACTAAATTGGTTCAGCCTCTAATATCGGAGGAAAAATCCCAAAAACAAAAAAGAAAACATGTTATTATTGAATTTGAAATCAGTTATAACGCCTCTTCAAAATAAGAAATAAACGACAAACAAACACAAAGACACAAGCCAACACCTCGATAGTATATCCCAAGGGCGATGAAAGTTTGCTCAGTGAACTCAAAGGCTTGGAACAGCAAGTGTGAATGCGGGGGAAGGGCCGGTAGGAGCTGGAAGGTGAAATGAAGGAGGGAGGCAGCAGGTTAAAGTGGAGGAAAAGTTTTTTTGGCGGATCAGAGATAGGTTGGAAGGTGGGGTAGCAAGCTGGGAAGATGGAGCAGCAGCGAGGAAAACTCGTCAACACTTTCAGAGGATGGACAGCGAGCGGGGACTTTCTAGCAGCAATGGGAAAGGCCTTGACAGCAAGGCCGATTGCTAAAAGTGGGTTGACCGAGTACTGGGAGGAATTATGGCCAGGTGGACAACAAGATTGGGTTGTTCAGGAAGGGTCACTAAGTGTTGGGATGGAGTATGGGGAGCTGTAGCCTTGCCAGAGAAGGCTAGCAGCAAGTTGGAGGGAGGACAGCAGCGATGGTTGTTGGGGAAGACGTGAGGTGGCCTGTTGTAAGGCTTGGAAGCGAGAGCACAACAACAAAAAGGGTAGAAAGATAGATAAGTATCTTATTAGGCTCGAGCTACAGCCGGAGCAGCACCTTGAGCCATGAAGCCCTACCTAGACGTCAGATACAACCCTCGAAGAGAAAATATCAATGCTAAAACCTAAATTTAGAAATCAAAAACACGAACCCTAACTCTAAGCACATCACCTCCTATTTACAAAGAAGCTTGACCTACTTTAGGAAGGATTTTAGATTTTGGAAAAGATTTTCAAAATAAGAAAAGGGAATAAAAATGATTTCAGTTTTTTTGGGAAGACTTTTAAAATAAGGACAAAAAGAGATTTCAGATTTTATCAAAGGCTTTTAAAATAAACAAATAGAATAAAAAGATAATTAAAATTTTAAGAGAGGGTAAAAAATAAGGAAGAAGAATAAAATTAGAATTTCAAGTTTGAGGGAAGGATTTAAAATAAGAAAGTACTTAGAAAGGAAAGGTGAGGGGGAGAGAAAGGACAGATGAGGAAGGAAAGAGGAAGAAAAGTACGGAAAAGGGGAGGAAAAAAGGAAGATGGGGAAGGAGTGGGTGGTAGCCCTCCCTCCCTTGAGTACCGGCCGGTCCTCCCCCAAGTCCCGAGTCAGTCTCCCACAATTTTAAGATCTTCGACTTTATTGGTCAAAGCTTCTAGTTCTATATGGTCATTCCTGGATCCCACTGAAGACCGTCTTGGCTCCCAAAGCATCTGAGGAGCATTTTCCACCTGCGAGCATACCTCCCTATTGTCTTGTTCTGCTTTGGTGTAATATGATCTGAAGGTACAGATCGACATAGGTTCTTTCAAGCCAAATTTTGAGTATGTAAATATCTCATATGCTTCTCATCTATGACATGTTGGGCCTCAGCGGGCATAAGGGTTTGCAAGAGCTTGGTTGATGCGTGATTCTTACCATCTTCTGGGTTTCCTCTCTGACTATTGAAGTTTTGATGAACATTGGGAGTGAGGGTTGGAAGTGTAATCACTTGTGACATTATCAATTGATCGTTACTAAGACCATTCCCTGAAATTTTGAATTCTGACATCTTCTGATCTGTGTGACCTTCTTATGTCTCAACAATAAGTTCGTCATCTTCTAGAATAGCAGGCATTATAATCTCATCAAATGTTGCATGTTCCTTTTGATCACATGGAGGAAAAACAACAGTTTTATCCACGAATAAGGAAGTTCCCTAGGGGAAGACGTCATTTGATAAAAATTTTGTTTGAACTGCTCTTCAATGTCTGCAGTGCCCTTACCCTAGGTTTCAAAAACGCCCTACTCCATGAAATAAATCACACCCCTAGTTGTGCATTCTACTTCCAAATGTCCAAATTTGTGACACTTGCAACATTTTTTTGCTGTGACAGACTTGCAGATTGGTTTTGTTGAATAGTAGCACGGAGGTTGCTCGATGATATAGTCTCTCCTCTTCGAAAGCTAAGGCCTGCAATTTTTTGCGGTAGTACGTCAGTAGGAAATGACATGTTTCCTACTTCATCTTCAGATTTTCTTGTTTGTCCCTTCGATCCACTTGATTTTCTCTTCAATATTCATAAGACTTTGTTGGAGATGACAAAGTTCTCATCATATCTAGAGCTGTGAAATTGGCTCGAAGATTGTGAATTGCTAAAAAATCTGATCAAATTTAGCTCGAATTGAAATCGGATAGAACCATTCGAGCTGAGCTACAAGCCAATTTAAAGGACTGAATTTATTTCGATCCCTCTTTGGCTCGAATAGGGGATCAAAATAAATTCTTATGTATTTACATATATAACACCTAAATTTTTAGATTTACATGCATAATGCATCACCGGCTTAGTTGGTGAGGTCGTTTTTGCTTTAAGCGGAGTGGCAGGGGTTCGAATACTATCTTTTCATTAAAAAAAATAATTTTTTCTGGTGGGTTGGCTGGGTGGGCCATAGCGAGTTCGAGCCGGACTGATCTGGCACAAGAGTCAAAAATGGCATTCGAGTCGACTCGAAAATAGATCAATCCATACTAGATCAGATCAAAATTTACTGAATCGATCCACAATCCAATTTTGATTAGATTTTGCGCTAGCCCTCGATTGGCTTGAAATCAGATCATTCACACCCTTAGTCGTATTTCTGACTTAGTAGGCTCGGGCATAATCCTTTTTGGCGGCATAGTTGACGGTTTGAGATCTGTGGAAGAAAAGAAAGAAGGAACAATGAAAGAAGAGAGAAAAATATACACGAAAGAAAGAACAAAAAAAATTTGATGTAGTGAATTGGATAGGGGCGGATGCTAGAAACCCTAGGATGGGACTTGGGTTTGGCTAGCTTTGATACTAAATGATACCGGAGAAAAAAGTCCAAACCACAAAAGAAGCATAAATATTATTTTTTATTTTGAAATCAGTTACAACAATACTTCAAAACATGAAATAAACGATAAACAGACACAAAAACACGTGCCAACACCTCGAAAGTATATCTCAATAGAGGTGGAGGTTAGAACAGTGGATCCAGAGGCTTGGAACAAAAATTATGAATGCGGGAGAGGAGTCAGCAAGGTTTGGAAGCTGAATTGGAAGAGGGAGGCAACAGGTTAAGGTAGCAGGAAGCTTTGTTGGGCGACTGGGAGGTTGGTTGGAAGATGGGATAGCAAGCTGGGAAGGTGAGGCGGTAGCGGAGAAGGCTTATAAGCACTTTCGGAGGGTGTACAACTAGCAGGGAAGCACTGGCAGCGCTGAGAAAGGCCTGGATAGCAAGGCATGTTGTTGGAAGTGAGTCAGAAGAGTGCTGGATAGAATTCTAGGCAGGTGGATAGCAAGATTGGGTTGTTCAGGCATGGCGGCTGAGTGTTGGGATGGAGTATGGGAGCTGTGGCCTTGCTGGAGAAGGCTGACAACAAAGTTGGAGGGAAGACAACAGCTTGCGGTTATTGGGAATGAGGTGTGGTAATCTGCTGTAGAGCTGGGAAGCGGGTAGATAGCAGCGAGAAAGTGGAAGGATAGATAAATATCTAATCGGGGTCGAGCTATAACCAGAGCACCTCCCGGACCCATGGTGAAAGAGGGACAGCCAGATCACTACCTTGACGTCGGATGCAACCCTCGAAGAGAAAATACCAAGGTTATAACCAAAATTCAAATATCAAAAACAAGAACCCTAACACTAAGCACATCACCTCCTATTTATAAAAATGCTTGACATATTTTAGGGAGGATTTTAAATTTTGGAACGACTTTCAAATAAGAAAGGAGTATAAAAAGGATTTCATATTTTTAGAAAGGCTTTTAAAATAAACAAGGAGAATAAGAAGAGATTTCAAATTTTAGAAAAGGATTTTAAAATAAGGAAGGAGAATAAAATTAGAATTTCAGGTTTTAGAAAAGGACTTAAAATAGGAAAATGCCTATGAAGAAAAGGTGAGCAAGTAAAGTGGAGGAAGAAAAGGAAAAGGGGAGAAAGGAGGGAAGGAAGAAAAAAGGGGAGGTGGGAAAGGAAGTAGGGGAAGAGGGGACGGAAGCCACCCTCCCTGGAGGACCGGCCGCTCCTCCCCCGAGCCCCGCATTAGCCTCCCCAGCTGGTTCAGCTAGGGGTGAGCCCTATGTCATTATCATTATTCCTCTAATAAATATCTAAAGATAAAAACTTACACATGTAACTCGGCAATATTTCTCATTGATGATACCTCAAATATGATGAGCATTGGAGATAATGAAAATCAAGACAACAAAATGGCAACACACTCAAGCTAAACAAAGTCAGGTATATCCCTGGCATAAGGAGAAACTTGATTTTCAACAAGCAGTTAGTAGCAAAAAAAAAGTAATGCCACCTTCAAAGATGATACTTACAAGCGACAAATGTGCATTGGCGATTGCTCAAGATGATATGAATAGCACATTTTGCAACATCACCAATAATAGAATAATGAGATCAACCACAAATGCAAAGGTAGATTCAAATCTATGGCATTAAAGGCTAGATCATACCAGTGACAATGGCCTAAGGATTCTTCCCTCAAGAGATTAAACTTTAAAATTAAAATCTATCAAATCCAACTTTTTGCGAAGGTCGCATTCTAAGAAAGGCCGCTTATATTCTAAAAAAGTAGTTTCTCGTAGAATGGAAAAGAGCTTATATCCAAAAAGATTTGAGTTGTTATAGGTGTTTAACATAAATGTATTACAAATATGTAATTGGTTTAAGCAATTTAAAGACGGAAAATTACAATATTTTTTATCAAAAAACCAAATTGTAAAAATGAAAGTAGATGTTCAGCTAGAATGAAATAACATGTTTAACAAAAAACAGGCAACACCATATCACAAATTGAGCTACAGTGAAACAAAACTTATTAAATATGAAAGCTATAAATCTACAAATGCACAGTGCTAAATATTATAATAAAAAATGATCACCTGTCCATATAGCCCCCAACCAAACGTAAGTACCGCACCACTATCTGCAAATTCAAGAATAAAGTAAACAAATAAAATTAGAAAACAAACTAATGATTCACTCAAAAATGGATTCCAGTTTACATGGGAGCAAATGGCGCTTGGGATGCAAGGTCGTCTAGATGCACAGCACCATTCAAGTGATAAAAGAAAAACCAGTTTAGGGGTATGTCAACAATATTATCAAGATAGGGCAAAGCTTGAAGCAAGACTAAAGGTGTGCTTGTGTGCGTGAATATAAAAACCATTCAAGCATCTTGAATCAAAAGATATAAGTTTTTTAACAAAGATGCGCAAAGACAATGTAAGAATTAGGCGTGAACGAACATTGAAATGAGCATATATGAGCAAGATCTATAAAGTTATGCATCAGCAATAAAACTTATCCCGGTCAAGTGCTTACACTACTTGGCAATATATGCTTAAGAGGATAACTTTTTTTACCAAAATTGGAGTAGAACATTATAAAATTACTATGAAAGGTGGATTCTTTTGTTACAAATTGTAAAACGTATACATAATTTTCACTGGTTGCAACCTACATTAACCAAAATTTTTACCCCCTTTCCTTCCTCTTCTAATGCCACCTTAATGATCTATGAGATCCATACTACCTAATCACTAATTAATGAATTGATTTAATTATTTTGTAAGGACATTAATTCCATAATTTCATTTTTTTTATTAGATGATTTTTTAGGATTATATAAATTATATACAAGTTGAATTAAAATACTACAACAACAACAACAACAACGACAACAACAAGCCTTTATCCCCCTAAATGGGCAGCTACATGAATCCTTTTTCTCCATTCTATTCTATTGAGTGTCATATTTTCATTTAATTCTAAAATATTAACATCAATTTTTATACATTTTACCCAAGTCTTGAAAAGTTGAATTGAAATACAATCAATTATTTCCCTCCAATTTAGGATCATTCTCATCCTTACATTTACATTTGTACAACCTTCATTGATGCATTACCACAATCATATAGACTTCATTTATGAACTATCTTCCTTTTTGTTTTTAAGTACCGCCTCCATTGTTGCATTGCTACTAATTATTCCTAGTGATACAACACTCATCGTTGTCTTATTGTTTTTTTTTTCCTCTTCTATAGTTTCCTATGAACAGAACCGTAAGTTTGCTATCCATGGACCTTTGTCTTCAATCATTTCGAACTTAAGGGATGCAATTTAATCCAATGGGACAGTTGAAAAAAATCCATTCAAAATGTGAATTAGATGGAATAATAAATCTAAAATGATCATAATTGATGTGCAAGTTCTTCAACAATCAAAAAAATTAGGAAATTTATAACGTACAAATAAACAAAAAAAATCAAGCCAAGAGCTTATTAAAGATAGATATAGATGGCAATTTAGCATTAAAAGCTTTCACTCATCGTCGCATGCCTTTAAAGCCTTTGAGATGCCTATTTGTAACTCAGAGATCATTGATTCAAAAGTTATAGACCATATAAATAACTTCTCATACAAATTTTCTTCATATGGATATGCCCTAGCAATAAAAAAAAAATAAATATGGTCGATGGATTCAAGATAATTGTGATTTTTCAAGTAGATAGTCTCTCATAAACAAATCCTCCAAACTCTGAAATGACCTCCATGTACCAAAAAAAAAAAATTTTTTTTTTGTACCAAACAAAAGCTAACCAACGATTCCAAATATATTTTGGTATTTTATCCTTCACATTATGCCTTTCTGCTACATTCAAGAATCTAATGATTAAAAAAAATTCAAATAATTTTAAATATTATCTCTTCTTCCAAAAAATCTTAAATCCAATAAAAAATATTACGAGTTCAACACTTACACCTTGGCCACCCATCATTTATATTTTTTTTCAAAATCATGTTTCCTTTATTATTTAATGACATCAATTCAAAGAATTTTATTGTGATGTTGGTAAGCTATTAAAACACAAACACACCAATTTTTCAATGAGTGAAAAATACAATTATCTTTTTTTCCCATCCTTCCCATCTTTTCAACATGATAAAAAATAAATTTAGTGTAAAAATTACTATTGTCGTCTAATAATGTCGTAAACAACTTTAACCATGATCATTTCTTACACTTCCGAAAAAAAAGGATAATGCATATGTCCACTTGTGTTATACATTCCCAAAAAAATGAATTGGGATCTGTTCTGGCGGTCATTCTATCGTCCGGACTTTGCCCGATTGGCTTGAGTCAACCGGTCGACTGTTTTGATCCGACTATCTACTATTGACCCACTGGATGGAAACTCATGTTATTGGGCACAAGAAAGCCCGATCAGTTCTGGCGGTCATTCTATCGTCCGGACTTTGCCTGATTGGCTTGAGTCAACCGGTCTACTGTTTTGATCCGACTATCTACTATTGACCACTGGATGGAAACTCATGTTATTGGGCACAAGAAAGCCTTCTTCTCCCTCCACCTAAGCTGTGCAAAAAAGGTCCAAAGCCAATCCCATTAAACAATAAAGCTTCATAGGGTCTTTCTGTCCAGGTGCTAGCAGTCTGCATCTTGATTATCCAGGAACAACACACCTTTAAGTGTATTCAAAAGAATTTTCATTCCGGAGAATGGTTTAGGAGGTGAGGTTAGCCTCCCCATAGTCCCAAATAACCGAGCAGGCATGAAGACATGAACAAAAGGATTACAGTCTATAGTGAGAGACTACTGTTATGGTTTAGGAGGCGTCGGCGTCGGCGTCGGGCTCTGCTTCGACAGATGGCAAAACCCTGTGCTAACTCCTTTGGCTATGTATTGCTCGATGACGAACAGTTCGCGCATCCGACTTCTCCTATTTCGAGTGTTTCGTCTTCCGCTTATTTCTTCGTGCTCGCTCATTGTCTTCTTCCTCGAGTCGTTATTTGTCGCAGCCTCGCTGTTACGAGGTTGTTCGCGTCTTTCTCGCCGCAGCTACGTTCGTCCTTCGTTGTCCTAACGTCTCGGGTGAGCTTCCTTGCATAGTGTCGCGACTTCCTCTGCTCTTCGTTCGATCCCTGCTCTGCGGATCGAGCAGCGAAGGAGTTAGACCCACTGTTCAACTCTGAGATCTATGGCTACTGTTTTTTCTCAACCACCGACTTCAGTTTCAAACCTTGGAAAGGCTCCTTTTGTTGATATAGTTAGCTCTATGGGATCATATCAGGTTTTCCCTCAAGTTTACCACGAATCATTCGAAGACCAGGAGGACTGCAACCTTATCAAAAAGGCGGGTAGGAAGAGTGGTCAACTGGCTATATTTTTCTCTGATGCTCAAGTTTTCAGCCTGTTTAACAAGTTCAAATTCACCCTCATTGGGAAGTTCCAATTGGGACATCCCAAAATGGAAATCGTTCGAAAGGCTTTTGAAGATCTCAAACTATTGGGACTCTAGAAGGTCCTCTTTGATGGAAGACATGTGGAAGACATGTGATGATCCAATTATCTAAAGTGAAAGACTATGCCAAAATATTTTCCAAAAAGTTTATGACGATAGAGGGAAAGTATATGAAACTGCTCAAGTGATCTCCTGTATTTGACCCTAGTCAAGAACCATCTAGTTCCCATTTGGTTTAAACTATATGGCTTAAAGTTGAACTACTTAACCATAAAGTCCTCTACTCTATTGGAGCTGCACTAGGGATACCTATGAAATTGGACACACCCACCTTCAATCTAACCAGGCCTTCGGTTGCAAGAATTCTTGTTCGAAGAGATATCACCCTCCCTGATGTGGACGAAATATGGTTTGGCACTGCCCGCCCACAATGGGTACAACCAATTATAGTTGAACAAAGACCATACTACTGCAATCACTGTAAACTGTTTGGCACACCCCTGTCAAATGCTTCAGGCTTCACCCACCTTGGTAGCCTCTCTTTGGAAATGTAGGAAGAAGAAATCTCTAACTTCTCTCCTTCTCCAACACTCTTAGAGAAGAATTCACACTTAAACTCACCACAAACATCCAAAACGATTCATTATGATCAAAAATTGTTGTTGTAGCAGCTCTTCCTCAGATTAAAAATTCTACGAATTGCGTTGTAGCAGATGCTAGCCGAAGTGTCTTAGATCCTCCTATTGCGAGACAAGAGGGTACTCATGTTATGGAGGAGTGTCAAGATCAAAGTGTGTTGCAGGCTGAGCCAGATCAGCAGTTTACCTCCATCAAAGATCCACCTACTGTTCATACGAGACTTTTTCTGGCAGATGATTGGCAGGTTTACAAATCCAGGAAGAAGAAGAAAGAAATGTCAGTCTCAGTAACTCTCAGGATGACTGTATCATTGCTTTGGGAGGAAGTCCACATCTCAGTATGTTGTTGGACTCTCTCCCTAGATTCAGGGGAAGGGGAAGCGGTAGATCCACCGACTACACCCACCATGATTAGGAGTTGTTTCTTTTTGTTTTATTTTTTGGGGAATAAGTTTTTAATCCCTGTGAGGGAGATCTTTATACCCACTCACAAAAACCTTTGTATCCTCTCTTTTTTTATCAAAAAATTTTGCCTTTTCAAAACAAATATATATATATATATATATATATCAACAAAAATCTCATACAATATGATTGTATAAAGTATAGTGAAGTTAACAGATACTTTTAAAGAAGAAGATTGACAATCATCTAATCAATTCTCCATTCAGGTAAACAATTTATAAAAATCCATACACAAAGATTATCAGGGATAGTCTTTTAGAAATTTTCAAAGAAGCTTAGAATGGATGACATTCATCCATTCGCGTAAGGGTGATTAAAAAATAGTAGCATAATTTCTATAATTTGGAAGCTACGCTCACCAAAAATTTCACCCACTTTTCTTTTTCTTCCATTGCCAACACAATGATCTGTAAGATCTATTTTGCCTACTTATCAATTTGTAGGCTGTTGTAATCATTTTGTAATTTAATTCTACTCTACTCCTTGATTTTAAATGTTCTTATTCTGTGCTTTCCTAGGATTATATGAATTATGTGCATGCTTTAATGAAAGATGATCAATCAATTTTCCAATTCCTGTTACCATCAATACTATAATCAAAAATTAAAAATTTATATTGACCCCAAGTCCACGATAATTTTGGCCAAACATTCCCGTCTTTAGCATATTTCATCCTTGGCTGTTAGTACATTCATTTAGAAGACCTAAAATCGATGTTCTTTAATGACAGCCTCACCACACAAAAGACAACAGCCATCTAGAATATTGATCTAAGTTATATTTATTTCAACGAATTGAATACAATTGCATTTAACATATCAGTGTTTTCATTTTTTTTTTTCCATACGACCACCTTAACAGAACACCTCATATGTTTGAACCAAGTTTCACCTCTATCTAATCCATGCTCACAGAATGTTAAACTTGTTTTCATGAAAGTCCGTCAAGTTCCATGAGTGCAGCGTTAAGAAAATCCATCCAGAACATTTCTGTAGTATTTTTAACTTCAGATTTATTTCTATGCAGCCATACCAAGGTAACTGAACAAATAAATTGCAAAATTTACACAGCAGCTAGAGCAATTGTAAGTGTATTAAATCAGCACATCCCTAAATACACAATCTGTTTACCTGTTACTACTGCACTATGACGACCTCCACATGCAATGGCCTTAACAGAGCTTCCAATAACCCGGCAAGAATGACCGTCTGAACTCGTATTTCCTTTACAGGAAGCTGAAGCTCTATCTTTAACATAAGCAGCTGGCTCAATGCATGGTACAAGATGAGGGGAAGAAACCATGCGTGTTCGAGAACCCAAACCCAGTTGGCCTTCACCTCCATATCCCCAACCCCACACTTGACCAACATCTGAAACCTTGGAAATACAAACCCATTACCAAAGTTTTGCTAACTATATGAGTCAACTCCTAAGTTTTCAAACAACATGAAATACATTAAAGGGGGATGACATAAACAATCAATAAAAAAAGTAGGAGCACCTGACAATGCGAGAGTATGACGACCACCGGCAGCTACTGCTGTAATCTTCACCCCTACAGCAAGTGTTACAAGGCAGGGAAGTGATGAAAGAGTTTCATCGCTTGGTGATGAGCTCTCAGGACCTTGTTTAGCTGAAGATAACCTTCTGCGCTTTAAGCTTTCCTCGCTGCCCTTACCTTCATAATTAGCTATTGTTCCGCTATTTGCCCGAGAGGCATGTGATGTTGGGCTCACTGCATTTGAATTTATACATAATACAATTTTCATGAATTTTTTCAAACAAAGTATATCCTACTTTGTTTTATAAATTAGAACAAGATAATCGATAACACCACCTTGCTCATTCATAAAAGGACTTTGTCTGTCATCCTTCGCTAAAGTCCCAATAGCAGGTTGTTCTCCAATCACCTTCCCAGCTGGAACACACTCTTTTCCAGCCCCATGTGTACACTTCCCCACATGCTTTTGCAAGAGACGAATAATAAGACAAATCTTTTCAAAATTATGTTCAATCGCATTTATTGAAAATCTAAACCAAAATCCTAGAACTCCACTTTACATTAGTCGACTCTAATAATAGGCAAAATCTGAGAACTATATTTCAAGGTTGAATTCTTATATTTATAGCAACTACAAAAAATAAAAATAAAAACCTGTAATTGCAACACAGTGAGCCCATCCTGCAGCTGCTTTCACTATCTTTACTTCACCAGGAAGAGGAAATGCTTCTGGAATTTCCTGTATTAAATTTCCATAAGTTGCCGATAGAATTCAAAGGGTACAGAATTAAAACTAGTGCAGCAGCAAGCGTTATCATTAGGTCCTAAGAATTAGTACCTCGTGCTTTCCTGAAGTAAGGTAGCTCTGGCCCATATCATCCGTAGATCCCCATGTGATGAGCTTACCTGATTCTGCCAACCTCAAATGAAATATAGATATATTTATATGAGGCATTTTTAATGTAAGTCATGGATAAGTTAACCCTAAGATAAACATTACACGCAATATGTTTGATTAAAATTAATCCATTGACAAAACATAAATTTTACCAACAAATATGGCTAGAAAACAGGAAGTAAATAGTGATTGAAGCTCGGAGATTTCACTATATTGTGAGAAAGAAAATACAAGGCTGAAGAAGCGATTCAAATGTGTCATGGGCTTGTCTTCTTACCCTCCATTTCTAGATCGAGTCAAGACTCGCCACCATAATGAAAGAATACATTTTAAGAAATGAGTAAACTACATGGCCCAAAGAAGTCTTGTTCTAAAATGTATATTTGCTAATTATGACTACTAATTATATTGAATGCACATGGTGATTTACAATTAAGGATTGGATTCTTGTGAAGTTGTTGAACGACATCACTAGGGCTGGTTGAGTTGTGGGCCCAAAAATTCACACCCTAGACAAAAGAGTTTAAATGAGGTACCAAATAAAATTTTTGGTGAAGAATACATTATAGTGAGACATCATTAAGAGGTTTGGGTTGTGTTCTAGTGCAAAAAAAAAAAAGGTAATACTTTATGCATCCAGAAAATTAAAACTGCATGAGAAATTATCCTACAGATGATCTGAAATTAGTTGATGTAGTCTTTGCTCTTAAAATTTAAAAAATTTATTTATATAGCATGAAATGTGAGATATTCGCTAATCATCAGTGTTTGAAATATATTTTCACACAAAGAGAGTTAAATACAGAGGAAATGGCTAAAGTATATCAAAGATGGATATACAATACTTGTCCTAAAAGAGCAAATAAAATTGCTGATAGTTTAAGCCATAAATCCACATATAGTGCAAGTTGAATATTACTCAAGAGCTGGAATTGATTAAAGATATAGATGTCATATAGTTGGAAATCAGAAGATCGGGAGATCGTATGTATTTACATCAATTAATGGTGCAATCAACTCTGATATATTAATCAAGACAGCTCAAACAATTAACAGTGAATATTCAAAACTCCTAGAGCAATTTCAATCAGGAAAGAGGTTGGATATAAATATTAATGAAGATGATAATATCAGGAACAAGCTACAAATTTAGGATTAAATTAAGATATAAGTTACAATTTTCATGAATTTTTTTAGGGATTTTAAATTTCAATTGGTTTATACGATTCGGCGAGCTCAAGACGGATTTAAGGACACACATTGTAGGGCTCCCATATTATTTCAGGTAAAATAATCATATGTTAAATTAAGGCAAATATCTTTCTCTAGAATTTTTCTATGATTTCTTGTGACGTGTGAATACATTTAGAATTTTCTCATATTGTTGAATGCCTGCAAATATACATAAATGTCAATTTAAATTGAAACTGATGATAACCATGATTGTCTTATTTTTTGACACAATAAGCCTATTTATGAGTTTTTCGCTTGCAAATATTCATATCATGTTAATTATGCGTATGATGATGATTTTTTTATGATTGCTAGTAAAATAACTCTGATTATAGGAATGTTACAAGTGTTTTATTAGGTAAGTTATTACATAAATGCTTGCAATTATGGATGATAGCGAACGATAGGATTTCCGACTTTTGATACTTAGACAGAAGAAATCCACAAACCACTGGTATCAAATGGGAATGGAAAGTAGAGAATCGTTGATATCAAAGAAGACTATTAATAACTATTATATTGGGAGAGACCCAACTTTTATTAATAGTTAATAAAGTTTCGGGCAGGGAAACAACTCAATGACATGAAACAATAAGGAAATAATTAAAGATTATAAAATTATAAGTGACATTTATATGATCAAAATTATTGACTATGAAATCTTGTTGAATATCTCTAGGATTACACGTGCATGAATGAAATACATGTTTTACATAACTGGCATGATTTGTTGTAGTGCATCTCTTTTTATTTAAATGATTTACATAATCAAAACAAGTTCTGATGTGTTTTTCTGTTACGCATATGAGCCATGATTTTCACTCACATTGCTTCTTTTTTGTCTATAAAGCTTTAATTATTTCGCCGAGCTTGTTGTATCTCATTCAATATTTTGACTTTCAGGAAGATGTAAGGAGTTTTAGGGCAAGTGGACATTTGTGAAGTGTACAGCTTTTGCAATATTTAATTTTGAGAGGTTCTACAGAGTTTTGGATACTTCTATTATATTGGATTTAGCATCTCTGTAGAAATATATATGTTTTGGTGATATAATTTTCAAGCTCCAAGTATATGAATGTAAATGAATTATAAGATGAATTGTTTTATATACGTTTGTAGTAATTTAGTTAGACTAGTTCATAACCCACTGAATCCTGATTACGCAAGTCAAGACAACTAGTGGTAAAAATTTTGCCTGAAAAAATTGTCCACCTTTCTCGCATCTAGGTTGACCCTAAAGGGTTGTTAGTTGGGGTCTGATAGAGTTAATTGAAGGTAGTGCAGAACTAGTTATTGAGCGAAGGAGCTGTTGTAGAGTATTGCAAGTTCCTATGTGTGAGTGAATGACAAGCAACAAGTCAGGGTTGAAGGAGAGGAGATGGTGCCTGCAACTTGTGTGTTGTTGTATGTGAAATAGAAGGAAACAAAGAAGAGAGATATAGTAGGAGAATAGAGGCGCTGCATGCCTAAGTTTGGATGACCAAAAGAGGGAGGCTGTGGGTTCTAGAGATGTAGTTAGGATGGAGAGGAGAGAAAATGAGAAAAACCATCATGACAAAGAGTAATTTTTGGTTTATTTGACTTTCCTTTCAACTTCTTTTTCAATTTCAAAAGATAAAGACGAGAGAATGGGTACCAGATGGAAGCACGCAGGAGCACATACGGGTAGTTGCAAGGATTTTATTTCATTTTTTTTTTCCTTTTAGAGAAATGTTATATATATATAATTATGTGTGTGTAATAAATAAAAGCAATTTTGACTTCCCCTATCTTTTTAAATCACATTTTGTAAATGTTGGCATTTAGCATGCCTCAAAATTTGTATTATGACATGCCACATGCTTTTGCATTTTTCATTCGTGTAAGGATGGATCATATGGGCATTCTTCTTGGGCCTCATCAATATATGAATGGATTGGCACAATATGTTTTCTGATAATGCATCATTGGAGTGATGATGGTTACGATTATGCCAATCCAAACTTGATTCACGTGTGTCACATTCAATTCCGATTATTTTGGTCAAGTTTGCTTTTTTCGATCATAAAAAGCCTCTTATTAAGTAATTTAAATGCTCTGGACATATTGACATGATTGATTTTGCAAACAAGCTTTGTTTGGGCAGGGGCAGCTTTGATGGTGATTGAAGCTTCGCAATTTCGATTTGCATCATTGTATTCTATATTGGCAAAATCCATTTTGCAAATGAACCAACGAGGCCCTTTCTTAATAATTTTGTTTCTTATAAGACATAGGCAAAACCCATTTTGAGAAAAAAAACATTTCATTTAGGTAATTTTTACAATGGCCTAGGTACTTCAAGACCAATTTACACAATGTCGCAATTCATGTTCCCATTTTCATCATATCAACTTGATTTGAATTATGGAATATATAAGAGCTCAACATGAGTATAGATGCTTTCTTGGGTGTGCTAAATGGCTTTGGGCAACTTGTAGTCACCCCTGAGGTTAGGTATATTAGGCAAGTTTTGCCAAGCAACTATGATAATTGAATGAAATTTTGGGGGAGAACTAAATGAGGCACCAAGTTCCTAGCAACTTCAACTAGTAGATTTTTATAAATAGGAGACTAGCCTTGAACCCAATTCGCTGAAAAAAGTTAGCTTAGTTTGATATTTACCGAGTTTGGTCAACTTAACTTAAACCCTCCCTGATGATATTTTAGTGTACGTTTAGTTCATTACTTCTCTTGTTTCTTTGGGGATGTCCTAAGTCAAGAAGAGAATAAAGTATTCATTCAAGATGAGTTAACTCTATAATTATGATTGCTTACTTTGATGTAACACAATAACCATACACATTAGCATCGAAAGAAACGTATAAATTATGTATAACCTTATTTCAAGAGACATTGCATGAGTTGTTCTCATATTTTGAATATTTCAATCAAGCTATGACATTCTCTAACAAAGAATTTGCTATAATTCTATTGAGAAAATATAAAAAGCAAGAGACTAACAAGAATTTCCATAAATATTATTCATCCCCTTCTTTCATGAAGGTAAGAAAGCGAGACCATTGTGAAAGTGGAGGCACTCAAGAAAGAAAAAGACGCTGTGAAGTTACCCATTGTATGTGATATTCTTTGAATTACTCCTCTAAGAAAAGATCATAGTCATGATTCTTCTGTGTTGAATTCATCCTAAGAGGAAAATAATAAATAAAAAATTTAGCTGCCTAGAAAATTTTCAAGGCCAAGCAAGCCACAAGCTTCTCCAATTACCCAGTTATGGCAAGTTGTGAGTACACTAAAGCCAACATTAGCTCAAGGGAAAAGGGATAAGGAAGTTGGCCATGAGGATAAAGTTGATTTGTTGACCTCAAAGTCACCAAGCATGGAATCCTTAGTTCAATTGGCGAAGGATTTTCAATCCTTGGAGGAAATCGTACTCACTTTTCATATTAGTTTGGAGCCTGAAAAGTCGAAGCCTGGCGAGAAAATCATCAAGTTCAAACTTTTTAGTGAAACTAAAAGAAATAGCTTACACGATTTAAAGGAAAGTATTGTTGTTCATTTACCCAACCTGATGCTAATTCACATTACATTAGGTAGGAAATGAGCAAATTTAAAATTGAATTCAATCTTTCAAAGAGAAATGCTGCTTCTTAAATCAGCCAATTCACCCGTAATATTGAGTTCTTCATGTGTCACTTGATTTATCACAATCAATTTCAAGAGATTTTGCCTTTGATCATATGCTTCAAGTGTTTTTGAGAGGAATCATGTCATCACCTATTGTCAAGTTCGAAAACTTCTCAATATCATTAAGTTGTCCTTCTACGAGCAAAATATTTTTCTTCCTTGCAAAAACAACATTTATTAGGGATATGTAATTCTAATTTTTGTTTTTGCTATGTTTTTAAGTCCCTCTTACAAAGTAATAAGGAAAATTTTATCTAAAATTTCACATAAATTACTAACCTTTTGAATAATTAATATTATTAATTTGACCTTTGGCAATTTGACTACAAATAATCCCTCAATTTGCTCAAATTGATTTCTTTAGGCCTCCATTATTCAAGCGCAAATTTCTTGATATGATTGCAAAAATACTATATTGAATTTAATACTGTGGCTCACTGACATGATTCCTTCTATAAATATAACTGCAATCATTTGTGACTTCACATCTCTCTCTCTTCAATCACACCATGCCAACATACCTCTATTCTTTGCTAACTTCTTTGCAAAGGCTAGGGCACTTATGAGTATCTCAAAAAATCTACTCAATACAAAATTGGAGTTCTACTCATTGATGATTGAGTACAACCATAAATCATTGCGCCATGAGTTCAAGTTTCACGGAAGAATTATAGTTTGACTTCTTAAGGTCAGAAAGCTCTCAAGCTCACCCGAGTACAATAAAATGTGCTTAAACTTGGCCATTTTTGTCTTGGCTAGCAACTCCTAGTCTTCACAAAGGTGATTAAGATCTTAGAGTATCATTGTTTCGTACCAAAACTATATTCATTATCAAACTTTTCTTTGTTTCTTTGAGTGAGCAAAGTGAAGTGGAGCTTAAACTTTATTTTATGTTTATTATAAGTCCATTAAAGAATGGCATGGTATTTTTCTTCTACAACTATAAGAAAATACTAGGCATATAAAATAATAAGATGGATTAAAAGAGAATTCTTCTTCGTTTAGTTGTCGAAGGGATACGACTATAGCACCAAGTTGGTGATGCCACACATTTTTGAGGAAGAAGCCTAGCTTTATAGGAAATTGCAAGAATGTCAACATGACTGTGTGCAATACATCTCAAAATCCATTACCGGAGCTGCAATTCCACTCAAACAACCATTTTGTCACAACTTTCCAAGTAAGTTCCTACTTTATATGAATAGCCCTTTCTTTTGTAAACAATCATTTTACTTATTCAAACTTCACTTCTTTCTTTTGTGGTCATTAAAATCTATGACAAGGTTCTTTCTTTCTCCAACATAGGCCATATTGAGAAGGTTGACTTTGATGATTTGCTTGATGAATTCCTTAAATTTATCATCGACTACAATCTTTCAAGAAGGGTTGAGGAGATGAAAATGAGGATGCTAACAAGAGTGGAGCTACTAAAGAGGCTCATTTTCTTCTCCAATCTTTGTTGTGCTTCAATTATAATCCGTCTAATGAGTCTGATAATAAGCTAAGTAGAAACAAGAAAATAGAAGAAAGATCATTGACTCCCATCCTTTGAGAAACTTCAGGCCGAGCTTCATAGATAGAAAAGAGAAGTTGATCATTAGCTAGAGCAAATGAGACCAATTTATGGTTGACCTTAACATGGATCCTCTTTTCCCCAAAAATAAACTAACTTTAGTTGCTTTTAATTCCAACCAAGCCATGTTCATGATGTATTTATAGATCCACTTGTAGAAGCTATCATCGGATGACCTCTCTATGTCAATGATGAAGCGACTCTTGTTGACTTATTGGAATACAATCATTATAACCTACGATCATATAAGTGAGTGTTCACTAAGAATGTTGATCTAAGAGGTGATTTAGACCACGGTTCCAAAGAGAATCAAGAGATATCAATGACATTAGAAATTAAAGAAAATATCTCCAAGGAGTCTTTGAGCATCAATCGGAAAAAAATAAGTTGTGTGAAGAATCCGTCAAAAAAGAGGATGCCTACTTGGAAAACTTTTAGAATACTAATTTGGAGTCCCTTTATGCAAAGAATACCAATTTAGAGTGCCGACAGAAAATGTGAGAGGAAAAGGCCAATTTGAATATAAGAGGATTCAGAGCAAATATCAAGAAGGAATTGTCTTTTGCTTAGATGTTTTGACAGGTCATGAAGGAATTGTCTTTTTCTTAGATGGGTTGACCAATCATTATGTGATAAATCAATTATGGTGAGATTTAAGTCACTTTTACTTTAATGACATGAATGAGTTCAACAAGGAGTTCGAAATGAAGAGTTCTCAAAAGGCAAGAAACCAATGGTCCAAAGCCCTTTGAAGGATGGCCTGTTACAATTTAGGGGCTATTTGGGATCAATTTTTTATTTTTAGTTTTCTATTTTTGAAAACAAAAAATAAGAAACAAACATAAAAATAGTGTTTTCTTGTCAATTTTTTTGTTTTATTTCTGTTTTTATTTTTTGAGAGAACACTTCTGTTTTTAAAATATTAAAGATTGGAAAAATATTTTTTTGTCTATTTTTAAAACACTAAAATAGTCCTTCTCGTGATAGGGTCGACCTCACGAAACCCCTTCGCTCGCCTTCGGCAAAATGGTCTCCCTCCAAAGTTCTCTACCTCAACGTCGCTGGCTCCCTCGAAGAAAGCTCGCACATGCTACGAAGCTCCCCTCCATCTCCACCGACGCATTCATTGAATTCCTCATCCTCGACTCCATATTCACCCTCAAACTCTTTCGTGGCGTTGCAAACGAGGGATTCTATACCTTGACGATGCACTCACTCTAGCATGACATGATTATACTTGAAAATCAGCTCCTCTCTTCATACTCGACTGCATTCTCACCCTCCAGCTTGGTCAGGAACCTTCTCGTACAGGCTTCGTTGCTCCCCTCGCCCTCCGCTTCTTTGACCCCCTTAGGCCCACCGACGACCCCCTCCCTTCCACCACCTCTTTTGATCCTCTCTTTGAATCCTGCAGCAACGGAGCCCTCCATTGCTTTGATGTCTTCCGCCACAACCTCCACCTCGTCGGCCCAAAACCAACTTCACGGTCATGGATTCACCGGCGCTAGTCTCACGCGCAGCCCATCGCCGACAAGCAGTGGTTACAGCTCATCCACTGTGTCGCTGAGCTACGTAACATCAGCATCATATTATGGCTCCGAAAAAGTGATTGGTTTTGGGACAACAAGTTTAATGATGGTGTCATACACATTCTCTGCCTTCTTATACACCATGGGATCAAATCTCTCTTCCTTCATCTAATAGCATTCAAGCAGTGTCATTTGAAGTGCAACAATCACATAACGTCTTAAATTATCTTCATGGATAACCTCATAAACTCAGAGGTGGATGTTCTTTACTTGCATTGCAGGGGAATTATCGAGCCTTGGTTTTGGAACGACGGGTAGGCAGCCAACTTATTCAACCGGCTTTGTCAGGGTGTGGTGTTGAACATTAATGATTGTTGCTTGTCAAAGCTATCGGGACAGGTGAATTGCTACTATTACTATTGGTGGAATGCTTGGAGAACTAGTCTGTGTCATAAGTATTTTAGCAATCCATGGGCTATCATGTCCTTGGTTGTTGTCGTTGCCCTGATCTTGCTCACTTCTGCATAGATGTTTTATGGTGTTTATGGCTATTACAAGCCAAATTAGCTAATTTTGTGTCCGCGCCCTAATGATTCAACCATTATTGCACTCTTTGAGTTCCTTTTTTTTAATTGTTTTCAGCAAAGAAAGTGTATCCTGGTTATTAGTTTTCAACAGTAAATGGCATTATTTTGAGACAGTGTTGCCAGAGAATTTTGGAGCCACAGACAATTGAATTTACTAATTAGCTTATAAATTTTATTTTGTTTATATCTTAGAATGTTATCAATATAATGTTGGATTTACTTTATTTTGGGTTAAAAGGTCATTTTTCTTATTATTAGACAGACAAAGTGTTATTTTAGTATGAAATCCTCATAATTTTATGCTTTATTAAAAGGCAACACCCTTAGATGTGTAGAGTTTGATATTTTTTATGTAACATTATAATATATATATATATATATAGTCGACGACGCTCGCTCGTGTTGTCTCCTCACCCGTAGCGGCTCGCTCGCGTCGTCTCTCCCATAGTCGACGACACTCGCTCGCCGCTCGATTCTCACCCATAGCGGCTCGCGTAACAAATCTCGTCTCCTCCAGTTCCCCTCCTTTGCACGACTCGACAGCCCTAACAGCGGGCTACGACTCCTCTCCTCTCAAGAGAGCCACAGAACTCCTGGTCGCTCGCTTTTTTCTAGCGGTTCGTTGCAGGGCTTCTCTTTGTCGGTGATGGAGCTTCCTTCTTCTTCGATTGGACTTGGAAAAACCTCATTTTCCCACGTGGTGGGTAATCCTCAGGAAGAGTTGGTGGTTGTCTTCCCTTGAAGTTATAAGGAGCATCGTGATGGTACAGGTGGCTGTCCTTTTATTAAGAATGCAAGCAAAAAAAGTGGAAAGTCAGCACTCTTTTTCTCCACGTCAGAAATTTCAACGCTGACTGACAAATTCAAATTTGTTCTTATTAAGAAATTTTAGTGGGGACATCCACCTATGGGAATTATCAAAAAAAGTTTTGATGACCTCAAACTAACAGAAAAGTGGAAAGTGGGGCTCATGAATGAGAGACATGTATTGATTCAGTTAACCGTGCCTAAGGACTACACTCGAATTTTCTCCAAAAAATATCTTAACATCGCTGGTAAAATTATGAAGCTACTCAAGTGGTCTCCTGATTTCGACCCAAATCATGAAACTCCCACTGTACCGGTATGGTTTAGTTTATCTGGTCTCAAGCTGCATTTTTTCCACCATCAGGTTCTCTACTCTTTTGGGGTCATCCTTGGGGATCCTTTGAAGCTAGATCTGTCTACTTTCAATCTAATTAAACCCTCGGTGGTCAGAATACTTGTGGAAATGGATATTACTTTACCTGAAGTTACTGAAGTCTGGCTGAGCACAACCCATAATGGTTATTGGCAACAAATCGTCATGGAGCACAAACCCCCATATTGTACCTATTGTAAGATGTTTGGTCATGTTCTTGATAAATGCCATAAGCTTCATTCAAATTTGAAATCTAAGGTTCAAGTGAATAAGGATGGGTTTAACCCCACTGCTCTGGAAATTTTAGTTCCACCTGGAGTACTAGACAGGAGGTGTGTTGTCCCCGAGGACTGCCCCCCATGACACTGTTGTTGCTGTTACTGTTACTGTGAGTGATGTGATGCTGGCACCTTCAAACCCCATAGAAAATAATACTCATGGACTATTACTTACAAATGATAAAGTTCAGACTGATAATCAGGAGAGCCTCGTAACTCCACTTTTTTAGCAAGTATCCGGTGGAGAG
>NW_018250861.1:65611-66067 GCF_001263595.1 Phalaenopsis equestris
TACTACTGTTGGTATTCCTTCTGCTTCAGCTCTACCACCCCATCAGACTAATTCTTCAAATGAGGAATGGCAGGTCTATTCCAAGAAGAAGAAGAAGAACGGAGGCCGACTCCAGCTCGGGAACATATTGAATGATACATTGGTTACTACTGGCAATGGCGATCGTCTTACTAGCTTATTAGCTTGCTCCTTCCCTAGAACTAGAGGCAGAGGCAAGACCAAATTGGGCCTCTCTCTAGCCACCTGATTCTATGTATGCCGGCACTGTTAGGCTTCTAATTTAAGTATCTAATGTATATTTTCTGGTTTTTCAACTTTTGGAACTATTTGTGGTTTTTGTGTGGACAGGGTGTCATGCTTGGGTCCTCCCACACATTGTATATGTATCTTTCTTTCTATTTAATATATTAGCCTTTTTGGGCTTTCAATATATATATATATATATATATATATTAT
>NW_018250861.1:69794-89930 GCF_001263595.1 Phalaenopsis equestris
TATATATATATATATATATATATATGTGTGTGTGTGTGTGTGTGTGTGTGTGTGTGTGTGTGAGTTTGACATTTTTTATATAATTAGAACTGGTGATATTTTTTAAGAAAATTATAGGTTTTCCTTAAAAAAAGAGAAAATTATCAACCAAATATATTTTATATTTTAAAAAAAAAATCAAAATAGTACCAAACACGTTTTTTAGAAATATAAAACAGAAAACAAAATAAAAACTAAACTAACTAAAAAAACAAAAAGTGATCCCAAACAGAGCCTTAGATTTATAATGTTTTTCATCTACTTTCCTATAATTTTGGCTAAAACAAGTTGCAATGTTTTGGTTTATAAATAAAATCTACTGTCATTAAATTTCAGCCTTATTAGTTGTATTCTTGCATTGTCCAAATAAATTGAGATGAGCTAAATGAGAAATAAGTTGAGAAATTCTCAATTTATGACAATATTTTGAATAAGCTTTCAAAGATTTGTTGAGTAGAAAACAACAAAGAAGATTGCCATGCATAAAACTATTGAGAATCTATTGAATAATTAATCTATTGGATCATTCCGGTGACCTCTCCTTAATTTGATTGAGTTTCTTACTAATGAAAAGTCTTGGTTTTTCATGTTTTGTTGGAATCTTCGTGCCTTTTTTTCTCTATCTTGTGGCCCAAATGCTTCGTCTTTGGTCTTTGCCATTAATTCACACTCACCACATCTTAAAAGATATTAAATTCAACTTTTTCTATACCAAAATCTTACTAACATAATTGGCTAAAAAGTAAAGATAAAGAAAATGAAGAATGAAACTCTAAGCTTTCATTGCCTTGCAGAAAGTGCAACACTAGAGCAAGTGATTTGAATGTGTTTTTGATTTGAACTCAAGGCTCAACATTATAAGAAAAGATTAAATTTTAAGAAATTAGCAAATTTCACGTTAATCACAAATGAATATTTGCTATAGAACAAATATTTGCTAGTTCTAGTTCTGGATTACTTTAAATCTAGATAATGATTTTGAAAAGAGGAACATGTTGGCGTGAGGTTGCTGGCAGACTTCACTAGGGCTGGCCAAGCATATAAGAGCATGAGTGTGAAATGGCATTGGGCAACTTGGCCAAGAAACCTTGATGCTCAATTGAAAAATATCTTTGACTAACTTGAACTTAGGAGAAAATTCATGGCGACTTCAGCAAGTTGATTTTTCATGACATAAGCGACTAGCCTTGAAAGCAGTCTGCTGAGAACGGTCAACTTGCTTTGCCCTTTAGTGAAAAAGACCGGCTACACTTGAACCTGCCTTGAGTGATATTTGGGCGAGCACCGTCTCCGCTCCAAGCTAAGCTCGCAATGTACTGCTACAATGGTTAATAATTGTCCACAACATATCAAAAAAAAACTTCAGACCTAAACAGGGCTGGCGGGTTGATTACAAAACAAATTTAGCAGAAAAGCTTAATGAAATCAGCAGCCCGACAGGAATTAAGATGATCTAGGATTTAAATCGTACAGATTTTTCAAACAACCACAATAAATAGATAAACAGGAAGCTGTGCCCAGGCAAAATGAGAAGTGAGATCAAGCAAGCAACAAAGAATGAGAGAAAAAAAAAGAAGGATTCAATAAGTCACCCGAAATGGCCATAGCGAAGCCGCATCCACCCCCGGACACGTCCCTCCACGCATCCCCGGCGGCGGATTCTGGCCGGCGAACGGGAACCGGGTTCAATAATGGCGATCTCTCAGCAGATACTCCGGGAAGATAGCCCCACATCAGTACTACTTCCTTTTCCTTCTCTTTCTCCTCCAACATACCCATCTCCCTTCTGTCCTCCTCCAACTCCTCTGCTCCACCACTATTCCACCACTATCATTCATTCTCCCACTTCCCTTCTCACTTTATCAACTACGCTTCTCCAAGAAATGACAGCCGCGTTTTCTGCCTTCTATCTTTAGTCTTTCGAACTCATTCTCACTTATCTGCAGTACTAGCCCTCGTACCAGGAAGAGGAACGACCGTGCAAGAAAGCGAAACGGCGAAAGAAAACAGGGAGAGCGCCGGTAAGCCCTAGGCCGAATCATTTGCTTGGCGAATGCTGGTGCCACGTAGGATGGTCATCTGTGTGTTTCTTGACACGTGGTGAAACAGCGACCGGGAAATTCTCCTGGGCATTTCTGACCACGCGTTCACCAGATGCTTCTCGAAGGGCTACCAAACCGCATTGAAACGGATACCAATCGTGGAGGAATTTTTTATACGTTATTATTTTAATGGCTACGGATAAAACAGTTCGATTGAGAGATTGGTCCCACGAAAATTTTTAGAAAAATTTACATGAATTTAAAAATATTCTATTTGTCACCTACGAGGGATAGAGTATTGGACATATGAGAGAAGTAGAGGAAATTTTAATTCTATGAGGGATTGATCATTGGTTCTTTTTATGAGGGATCGGTCGTTGGTTCTCTCTATGAGGGATCTGAGAATCTGGTTGAGGGAATTGATGACATACACCATTCCTTAGAACAGGTGTCTACTGCTTTCTTCGTTCGAATATTCTTTTCTTTTGTCGGCCCATGATTCGACCTAACAGAATGATGCTTGGTGTTTCTATCTTTCGATTGTTTCGATGTAATTCTTTGGTATCATTCTAATGCGATCCTTTGAATTTCCTTGATTCTTGTGGTCATAATTTCAATGTAAATATTTAATACTATAAATATTTTATTTCTTTAAAAATGACAACTGTTATAAGAATAATAGAACTAAATGAAAAATTTTATTTACTTTTTTATGCAATAAGCACTTGCAATAATTGTACTCCCTGAATTCCTGTGTCAATATTCCCTATAAATAAGGCAAGATTAGTGTTGTGTGGAGTGATACACCTAAAATATATAGTGTTTTTAGACACATTTTTATACCTATTTTTGAGATGTTGCCCTTTAATGGAAGGTATTTTTGTGTTTTTCTTGCAGATACAAATAAAAAGGTGAAAAATACTTAAAGGAGTGAAAAAGGATCAAATTTGGGGCAAAAAGGTGAAAAATGTGCAAATGAGTTTTGGCGCCTAAACGCCAGATCCGACACTTAAGCATCGGTTAAACAAAGAAGGTCACGCCTAAGCGCCAAAGGTCTCGCGCTTAAGCGCCAGTGGCAGTTACTAGACGAGTAATTCGATTTCTGTGAATTTTGAAGAGGTTTTTGAGGCACTCATTGACTTAATAGGTGGTTATAACCATCATGGACAAAAATTATCACGAAATGATGCATCTCTTTGGGAAATATATTGAATTGGGACACATTTTGTAGAGTTTCCAAGGCACTTCTTGGAAAACTATAAAAGAAAGAAGAGAGGACTTTGAAAAGGGTCCTGAAAATACTTGGAAAGTTTTGAAAGTTCATCAATTTGGGGAGTTAGTTCAGAAAGATTTTCAGGCACCACTTTTACTTTTACTTTATCATTTTTGTTAATTTATTTTGAGTGATTGAAAAAAAAAATATTTAAAGGAACTTTAAGAGTTTGGTGGAGAACTTGAGATAAGTTTTTATATTTTTATTTTGAGACTACTTTTAGTTTTAATTGAGACTTGTTGTTGGTTTGACAATGATTTCTACTTTTAAACTAAAGTGTGATTTTATTTTCTCCATGGATTCTGAGTAGTTTTCTTTATATTTCTTTCGCTGACAACCCTTTCATCAAAGGATTTGCAATCATGAGATTGATGATAATATGCTCAATTGACACTCTATGTTTCTGAACTTCTTCCTTAACGACAAGATATTTTAATTCCATGTATTTAACACCTTTGGAATACTTATCATTTTTTAAAAAGAAGACTGATACAAAGTTATCACAGTAAATTTTCAGCGGCTTGGCAATACTGTTCAACAATTCAAATACCGAAAAAAAAATTCCACAGCCATAATCCCTGAATTGTAGCTTCGAAGCATGCCACAAATTCAGCTTCCATAGTGGATGCAGCAATGATGGACTGCTTCGCACTTTTCCATGAGATTGCTCCTTCATCCAAAAGGAACAGATAACTAAATGTTGATTTTCTGGTATCAGCACAACCAACAAATCTAAATCTGAATATCCTATCACTTCAAGATAATTAGATTTTCTATAAGTAAGTATGTGGTCCTTTGTTCCTTACAGGTACCTCAAAACTTTCTTTGCAGTTTTCCAATGATCTATTAACTCTAAGTCATAATGAGCTACTAGTGCCATGATAATTCTAAATGAATCTTTCTTAGAAACTGGAGAAAATGTTTCTTCATAGTCGATGCCATCTTTCTGTGTGAAACCTTTGCAATAAGTTTGGTTTTATATTGTTCAATATTGCCATTTGAGTTGCGCTTAGTCTTAAAGACTCATTTACACCTAACTCTTTTACAACCTTCAGGTAATTCAACAACATCCCAAACTTTGTTATGATCCGTCAATTTCAACTCATCTTTCATTGCATCTAACCATTTAGAAGAATTTGCACTTTCTATGGCTTGTGAAAATGAAATTGGATCTTCATTGACTCCCAAATCAAATTCAAACTCGTTTAGATAAACCACATAATCATCAGAAGTAGCAGACCTTCTTTGTCGTTGAGACCTTCTAGGTACAACTTCATTTAGTTCATCTAATGTAGGTTCATTAGTGACAGTTTCATTATGAGGTGTTTGATCATTTATCTGTTGTTCCTGTAAGTTGTCAGACTATTCAGCAACTGTAGGAATAACAACTTTAGAAGAAATTTCAGGTAAAAAAACTTAAACCTTAATTTCTTGGATTTTCAATTAAAGTGAATCCAAACTCCCACTAACTTCACCATTTTCAATGAACTTAGAATTTTCAGCTTCAATAATTCTCATACTGCGGTTAGGACAATAAAATCTATACCCTTTTGATTTTTCTAGCTAATCAATGAAGAAACTACTGGTTATTCTTAAGTCTAGTTTCTTTTCATGTGAATTGTAAATCCTTATTTCTGCTGAGCAACCCCAAACATGCAGGTGCCTTAAACTAGGTTTCCTTCTCGTCCATAGTTTAAAGGGAGTCTTTGTAACTACCTTACTAAGAATCATATTTAACAAATATGTAGCAGTCTTTAAAGCATGCATCCATAATGATAAGGGTAAAGAAGAATTACTTATCATACTGCTAATCATTTCCATCAGAGTATGATTTCACTTTTCTGCAACACCATTTTGTTGCGGTGTTCTTGGCATAATGTATTGAGTGCATATGTCATTAGTTTGAGGGAATTTAGCAAATAGACCTGGACATTGTCTAGATTCATCGTACCTTCCATAATATTCACAACCTCTATTGGATTTGATGATTTTCACTTTTCTGTCTAATTGTCTCTCAACCTCAGTTATAAACACGTTTAAGGCATCTAGTGATCGAGATTTTTTCATGCAATAAGTAGACATACCCATAACATGAAAAGTCATCTATAAAGGTGATAAAGTATTTTTCTCCACCAAAAGATGGAACATCAAAAGGTCCACAAACATCAGTGTGTATAATTTCAAGGAGCTGTGTGCTTCTTGTGGTAGCTTTCTCAAGTGTGTGTTTTGTGAGTTTTCCCTTAATACAATCCACACAGATGTCAAGATCAGTGAAATCCAAATCATTAAGGATTCCACTCTTTATCAATCTTTCAATTCTTTCTTTGGATATATGACCCAAACATTTCTGCCACAAAAAAAACTGAACTTTCATTCATAAAACTGCGTTTAGTACCAACATTATAATGCAAGGTCATAAGAGTCTCAGCGAAAAGGTTATCAAGTTTAAGCTTATATAAACCATCAGAAAGAATACCAAAACCAATAAGATGATTGTGTTTAAATAAACTGAAACATCCATTCCCAAATTCAGAAAAGTGTCCAATATAATCAAGTTTTGACAATGAAATCAAATTACGAGAAACAGAAGGGACAAAGTGTTTGAAAAAGGTCTAAATGATGTCCAATATCTAAAATCAATTGATAAGTTCCAATGGCTTCAATTGGAGCTTAGACTCAGTTTCCCATGAAAACAAACTATTCATTTGGATTTATGGTTTGGGTTGTAAGGAATCGCTGCATCGTATTAGAAATATGAGTGGTACAACCAGAATCAATCCACCAAGTATTATAAGGAACTTCTACCAAATTTAATTCAAAACATACAAAAATGCAAGGTTTACCTTTCTTTTCAAACCAGTCTTTGCACTTTTGACACTCATTTTGATAGTGTCCAAGCTTTCTACAAAAATGGCACTTAATTTCCTTATGTTCCTCTTTGTGAATTTGGGCATATGACACATTAATCTTTAGTGGTCCTTGCTTGCCCTTTCCATATTTCTTTCCAGGTTTCTTTACAGCTCTTCTTTGATGACCCATGAGATTAATGAAGTGATTTCCTCCTTTCTTAAGTCTTGCTTCCTCTTGAATCTTGCTTCCTCTTGAATGACTTCCTCTTGAATGATCATACATTGCAATTCATTCACATTCCACTTATCTTTCATAATGTTATAATTCATGTGAAATGGACCATAGTCGGAAGGCAAGGAGTTAATAATAAATTGCACAAGGAAATTTTCATTCACTTCCATTCCCAGAGTCTTAAGTTTTGCTGCTATGTTCGTCATTTCAACGACATGCTCATGCATAGTAAGAGAACCATCAAATTACATGTTGGTTAATGTACTTAATAATGTTCCAATAAGAGACTTATCAACAGAGACAGACTCAGAACAATCCTCAGCAAATTTCATGAATTCCTTTGCATTTTTAGCGTTAGAAAATATTCACTTTGTGTGTTTTGCTACAGTCATTCGCATAAACATTAAGCTTAATCTGTTCGATTTCTCCCAATCTTTATAGAAAGATTTCTGCTCAGCACTGTTAGAATTAGTACGAGCAGGGGCTTCTCAATTGTGAGTACTAAATCAAAATCCAGAACACCAAGGTGAAATTCAACTTGGTCACGTCATTTAGAGAAATTAAGCCCATTGAATGTCTGAACAGATGTAGCTTACGAATGAAGAGAAACAGGGTAGATACTGCAAAAAATAAAACATGCTCATACATCAATGCTTTGAGTTTTAAACTTAAATAGATATTCATGTTCAATTAGATTAAATTAAAAATTTAGTAGTATATTGAAAATCTCTTTTGTGTGATATAACAATGCACAATAATAAACATAATTGATGCTTGAATTCTTAGTTTAACATAATTGGTAATTTTTTACACTTAAATTAGATATGCATATTATCTTTGGATATATAAACATATCTAACCAAGTATATAAAACTTATAATCAACCTTTGGGCGATCCACAAATATTTTATAATCAATAAATTTCAATATACTCATAATTAAATATAAAATTGTTTCATAATAAGCATCACATACTTATGAGTAATTGAATTTATTTAATTTGATGTCTATTAAACATACTAATTTGACCACTTTGATGACTAACAAATTAAACATAATATAGACATCGAATAAATAATAATATCTCAGTTCACTGGTTAACTTTAGTGATTTAATTCTAAGATCTTATTTACAGCAAAAATTTAATGCAATTAACATAAATAAAATTAAATGAAAAATCACAAATTCAACAATTGAAGCTCTGATACCACATGTTAGGATTTTAAATTTATAAAATCTAATTTCATGAACCAAAATTCATTAAATTCATAATGACCAAGATATTTGAATTCATGATTTTCACATACCTATAACGAGATATGCATACCTATATTCAGGATCGTAGAATTCAATTTAAAGAGATAGAATTTCTTTCTCTAATCCTTATTTCTTTCTATACTTTTCAATGGAGAGAAAATATACATTTCATCTTGGAAGAGAGAGGACCCTTAATTAATTAAACTATCTTAAATTCTATTGGTCAATAATCATCATGATGGATGGTGGTTAATAATAAATAATTAAGAGAAAGGTTGTCTCTTCCCAAGAGACTTATCTTTTCTCTTATAAAAAAGAAAAGGGCCCTCTCTCTTCAAAGATGAAATGTATCTTTTCTCTCCATTGGAAAGTACAGAAAGAAGTAAGGATTAGAGAGAGAAATTCTATCTCTTCAAATTGAATTCTACGATCATGAATACATGTATGTATATCTCGTTATGGGTATGTGAAAATCATGAATTTAAAGATCTTGGTCATTATGAATTTAATAAATTTTGGGTCATGAAAATGGATTTTATAAATTTAAAATCCTAAAAGATGCAGATAGAGGATTACCTTTATGGGAAGAAACTCCATCTTCCGTTATTAGGGAAAAGACTTGAAAGAATGGATGAGGCTGAATGGAATCTGTTGGATCGACAGGTTCTAGTGGTTATTCAATTGACTCTATCGAGGTCTGTTGCACACAACGTCGTAAAGGAGAGGATGACTGCAGATCTTATGGCAGCCCTGTCAGGTATGTATGAAAAGCCATCGGCGAATAATAATGCATATCTGATGAAGAAGTTATTCAATTTGAATATAGCAGAAGGTAAGTCCATTGTACAACACTTGAATGATTTCAATACTATTACAAGTCAATTATCATCTGTGAAAATTGAATTTGATGATGAGATACGTGCACTACTCTTGTTGGCTTCATTGTCAAATAGTTGGGAAGCTATGAGGATGGTTGTTAGTAATTCTGCAGGTAAATCAAAATTGAAATATGAAGATATTCGTGATTTGATTTTGGCTGAGGAGGTGTGCAGGAAAGATTCTAACAAGATCTCAGGTTCAAGTTTAGTATTAAATATTGATTCCAGAGGGAGATCACATGACAAAAACTTAAATAGGGGAAGATCAAAATTAAAGAACAAAAGCAGGAGTAAGTCAAGGCCTGGTAAACAAGTAACTTGCTGGATTTGTAGCAAAACTGACCACATAAAGAGGAATTATAAGAATCCTAAGAAGATGGAGAATGACAGCGCAAATGTGGTAACTGAAGAATCACATGATGTACTACTGCTGGCAGTTCATAGTTCTATTGATGACTGAATACTAGATTCAGGAGCTTCTTTTCATACAACTTTCCATCGGGAATTGATGTGGAATTATGTTGCAGGTGACTTTGGGAAAACATATTTGGCAGATGGAGAAGCTATGAACTTGGTAGGGATGGGAGATATTGACATTGCACTTCCAAACAAAAACAAGTGGACTCTGCAAAAGGTTAGACACATTCCTGAACTGAAGAAGAACGTTATTTCTGTTGGGCAGCTTGATGAGTGTGGACATTCAGTAGTGTTCTCAGATAGCACTTGGAAGGTTACTAAAGGAGCACTGGTATTGGCTCAGGGTAAGAAAACAAGTATGCTATATATGACTACTGTTTTAATTGACAATGTTGATACTACTGTTGCAGAGAGCACAACAGAGTTGTGGCATTGCAGACTTGGCCACATGTGTCAGAGATGTATTAAGTAGCTTTAGTCCAGAGGTAAACTACCATAACTGAAGTAAGTTGAATTTAGCATGTGTGAGAGTTGCATTATGGGGAAACAGAGAAAGGTCACTTTCTTTAAAGGTGGTAGGACGCCAAAAACAAAAAAAAAAAACTGGATCTTTTACACACAAATGTGTGAGGTCCTTCTCTAGTGGAATCTCTTGGAGGATCTTGTTACTACATCACATTTATTAATGATCATTGCACAAAGGTATGGGTTTATTTATTGAAGTATAAATCTGATGTATTCAGTGTGTTTTAAGACTTGGAAGGCCATGGTTGAGATAGAGACATGTTTAAAGCTGAAATGTCTGAAGTTTAACAATGATGGTGAGTACATTGATGGTGGGTTCAAGGAGTGTTGTGCAACTCAGGGAATCAGAATGGAGAAGACCACTCTAGGGACACCACAGAAAAATGGTGTTGCATAGCACATGAACGTGACCATTAATGAGCAGGCTAGAAGCATGAGATTGCATGCTGGACTACCACCTACTTTCTGGGTAGAAGCGGTCAGTACTGTTGCTTATTTGAACTGTAGTTTATTTGATCAATAGGGGGCCATTTGTTCCTTTAAACTGTGAATTACGTGAATAAGTCTGGAGTGGGGGAGTGGGAAAGAGGTAAAATTTTAGGTAAAATTTTCTCACCTTAAGACTTTTGGATGTCTTTCTTAAATTCTCATTAATCCTGAAGCTCAAACTAAGCTTGAGGCTAAGTCAAAGAAGTGTTATTTCATTGGCTAAGTGGGTGAGACATTTTGGTAAGGCATTTGGATATCGTTTCTGGGATGATCAAGGTCAAAAGATCATAAGGAGCAAGAATGTGATTTTCAATGAAAATGTTATGTACAAGGACAAGTCGAGTACAGTTTCTGAAACAACACTGAAGGAATCTAAGTTGGTAATATTTGGAGATTTACCAGAGCTCACAGTGCAGGGCAAAGATGCAGGTGACGAGGAGAGTGGATCTGGGGCATCCAATCCTATTGTTCCACAGTCAGTTTCAGAGTAGTCTACCCCTACAGTTGCAATTTATAGGTCAGAAAGGGCTAGTTGTTCTCCACAACGTTATTCTCCAACTTTGAACTACATTTTATTGGCAGATGGTGGAGAACCTCAGAGTTATGAAGAAACCTTGCAAGATGAAAATTCGAGCAAGTGGGAGCTAGCCATGAAGGAAGAGATGGATTCTCTGCTAGAAAATCAGACTTGGGAGTTGCCAGAACTTCCATCTAGGAAGAAGGATTTACACAAGTGGGTGTACTGGGTAAAGACTGAGCATGATGATAGTAAGAGGTACAAGGCTAGACTTGTTGTAAAGGGTTTTCAACAGAAGCACAGTATTGTTTATTTTGAGATTTTCTCTCCTGTGGTGAAGCTTACAACCATCATAATGGTACTGTCTATGGTGGCTACTGAAAATCTCTTCCTTTAGCAGTTAGATGTGAAGACAGACTTTCTTCATGGGGATTTTGAAGAAGACATCTACATGCACCAATCTGAAGGGTTCGTGGTACAAGGAAAGGAAGAGTCAGTTTGCATATTCAAGAAGAGCTTGTATGGTCTGAAGCAATCTCCTAGACAGTGGTACAAGAAATTTGATAATTTCATGCACAGTGCAGGGTACAACATATGTCAGGTAGGTCACTATTGTTATGTCAGGTATTTTGATAATTTTTATATCATCCTACTATTTTATGTGGATGATATGATTATTGTAAGTGCTAGTATTGAGGAGATCAATAATTTGAAGGAGCGGATGTCAAAGCACTTTGCAATGAAGGATTTGGGAGCAGTAAAGCAAATCCTTGGTATGATAATTGTCAGAGATAGAGTCAGAGGTATATTGAGACTCTCTCAGGATGAGTATGTGAAAAAGATACTTAGCAGGTTCAAAATGGATAAGGCAAAACCAGTTGGCACACCTTTGGGAAGTCACTCCAGACTCAACAAGAATCAGTCACCCAAGTCAGAGGAGGAACAAGATCACATGAGTAAGGTTCCTTATGCTTCAACTATTGGTTCACTTATGTATGCTATGGTTTGCATCATACCTGATATTGCCCATACAGTGAGAGTTGTTAGCAGATACATGAGTAATCCAAGAAAGGAACATTGGGAAGCAGTGAAGTAGATCTTGAGGTACTTAAGTTGCTTTGCAGAAACTTGCTTGTGTTTCTTAGGAAAGAGTTCAGAGATACAGGGCTATGTTAATGCTGATCTAGCTGGAGACATTAATACTAGAAGAAGTAATACATGCTATATTTATACTATTGGTGGCACCGCAGTATCATGGGGCGCTAATCTGTAGTAATCTACAAAAGATAGATTCGTTGTCTACTACAGAAGCTGAGCACATAACAGTGTCAGAGAAGCAGTGTTAGAGGCTGCAAAAGAGATGATATGGCTACAACTTCTTGGAAGAATTGAGCAAGAAGAATCAAAAGGGAATTCTCTACAGTGATAGTCAAAGCGCCATATTCCTTACCAGAAATCCAGCATTTCATTCCAGGACTAGGCACATTCAGATAAGTATCACTTCATACGATCATTGTTGGATGACAAACGATTGATGCTTGAGAAAATTTGTGGAAGCCAAAACCCTGTTGATATGTTGACAAAGGGTGTTACTCTTGAGAAACTGAAGTTGTGCGTAGCTTTAGTTGGTCTTCTGGGGTGAATACATGGGCCTTAAGTTGCAAAGGTGGACGATAACACGTTTGAAGAAAATGGCAACACCACTAGTGGAGGATGTTAGTTTGAGGAAGAAGACATTATAGTCAGTGTACCGGTCTCCAAGTAAGAGATTTGTTGTGTGGAGCCCGATTAATATTGAAATAAATAAATAGCGAAAAGGAAAATAATTGCTCCATGATTCTCCATCTCGCGTGATATCTTCTGCCCCCTTTAGTTCGTAAAGTCTTTTGCTCTAGTATCATTCGTGAACTACCCGTCCAGCTCCCATCCCATCTCGCTTGTGAAATCCTATCTCTCATGTGTGCGAAACAAACCTCCTCCATCTTCAATAAAATAAGAATACCAAAGGAAAGTGCGAACCAAAGGCAGCAGAAATTTGGTACTGTACTGCTCCTCACAATTTCGACGTTCTTGAAAACTGAGGGCTAAAGGAATTGAAAGGTTTTGCTTTCTCCGGTTCTCGGTTCTCTTTCTTTGTGGCTTGCAGCAAAAGAGAAATGGGTTTTCTCTTGTATGTATTTCGGTGTATCTCGGTTTAGAGAGAGAAGAGTGAAGAAGTGAAAGGAAGAGTTTGCTCTTGTAATTGGAGACGATCAACTGGTGTAAATTCCTCAATTAGTAAAATCCTCTACAACTCTATGGATATAGACAATTTGCCAAACCACGTAAATCTTTCTTTTGGTGTGAATTTTTCTCATTCTATTTTTCACTTCGTCGTCGATCATTTTAATTAAATATACCACAAAAATTAGCACTTCCCATTATCATTTATGAAATTCCTACGTTTTATTCAGTTTTAACAAATGATAATGATGACAAACGGGAAGAAATCAGTAAATGAAGAGGCAATATTGAGGGCCTTTGAGCTCCAAACTGGGTAGAGTTGTCATTCCGCGAACGAAGAAAAAAATGCCCAAAAGTACGTGACCAACTCCCAAAAAGAAACCTTCTGATGAAAGTTAGCCATATGAAAAGGGCCGAAAGATTAAGTTGTCAGGACGGTCCCAAGAGGCCGACCAAAGGGATCCAGTCTAAGGGGACCAAATTGCTCGAACGGGATAGTGGCGGAGAAACTGAGGATAGAGGAGATGGTGGAACCATTTCAGTCACTGCCACTCCTCAAGATGGGGAGTAGAACTGGTGAGCACATTACTGATGCATCATTCTTGGTCATACATCTAATCCACCAACTGTCATCTTAATTGTTAATCGAGCAATAGGTACAGGCAACTGTGGCAACACAAGTTCAACCACGTAAGGGTGTTGTGTCTCAACCATTGGTTAGTGACAACATCCAAGTGGATGTCTAACCATCTATTGGAGAGAGTCTTCATATGTCAAATATGGAAAGATTAATCGATAAAGAAACTTTTCATCTTAAACATGAAACTCATCCTACGTTCTATTGACATGATTTATTTTTGTAGATGAGACCATGCAAATCAACAATTACCTACTCACAGAAATCGGGGAACCCCCCACTCTTGCAGTGACCATGGATCCTTCTGCTCCTAGTCTAGATCATATCACATCTGACCAATAGCCAGCCTTGGTGGATGTCAATAGGGAGACTAATAAACGATGGGGTTCCCACAAGTTTTTGGTTCGCCGTATGAGCAAGACAGTGGACTCTTTTATTCAGGAAGCTAGCCTCCAGAGGGAGAATGTCATATCAAACTTGAAGAAGGAGATGACATAAATCTATGCAGACATAATAGTCATCCAGGCCGAGGTGACGACTACACTAGTAAAATTTTGAGCAACTAGCTTAATTTCTTAGGTCTAAGTGAAAGAAGAGGTTATAAAAAATATAAGTTTGGGTGGCGAGTGTTGTATGCGAGTTGCATGAGTTAGTGTCTGGTGGTGCTTGAAGAGGCTAAAGATCCCGCTGAAAATTATTTTTGATCATAATTAATGATTTAATTTTGTAAAATTTCAAAATTTTCCATCATTGTGCATTCTTGATTCTTTTGCTAATTTTATGTGTATTTTTCAATGTCTAAGGTAAGGATTCGAGGCATTTCAAATTCCCTGAATGCCCTATATATAGGGTTAAACAGAAAAAAGCAGTTGTACCTTTTCATTTTGTATTATTTTATTATTTTGGTTTGTTCCTTCTAAAGCTCCATGGCTTCCAAATATTCTCCCCAATTATTCATTTCGATGAGGGCGACCGACCGATCAACCCTGACATCCTTGGATGTGGAGTTATTACATAACACTTTTTTGTACTAATACATCAAAAAAATGTGCAATTTTATGTGTACATTTTATGATTAAATTTAGTGATATTGCACTTTAGAGAAGGTTAATTTCATGTTTTATTGTAGGCATATTGATTTTAGACATTTGAAGCAAAAAATGAGCAAAAAAGAGGAAATTTAGAGTGAAAAGGCAGTTTTTCAGCAAATTGGCACCAGAGGCACCAGAACTGGTGCAAGAGGTGCCATTTTCCAGAGAAGTGGTGCCAAAGGTGCCAGAATCTAGAGAAGAGCATGGAACTTCAGTAAATTGGCACCAGAATAAGCACTGGAGATGATTTAAGACCAATTGTGGCGGTTATTGACTATTTTTAGAGGTTCTAGAAGACCCCAAGTAATTCAAATGCCTTATGGAGTGGTTCAATGCATATAGACACTTTGAAATGACTCTTGAATGGATAGATATGTCTCTCGGATGAAGGGACTTATCTATTGATGTGAAGAAGTGTGCCTCTTGGGAAAAAAGAGAGAATTTTAAATTTCTTAAGAGAAGAGGTTGGAACCCATATAGAAGAGTCTAGGCGTGAGAGAGGGTTGCGTGTATGAGAAGAGTTAGGTTTTGGAGAGGATTTTCTTCTAGAGTTGTAAGAGGAGAGAGAAAGTGAGAGATTTCCTTTTCATTATATTTCTAAGAGAGAATTGAGTGCGATTGTAAGGAGAGAAAGTGCTTAAAAAGAACTTCAGAAGATTTGCTTGAGGAGGGGTGTGAGATAAGTTGTGTTCTTTTTTTTTCTTTGTTTTGTAAACTTATTTTTATATATAAAATCTATGTTTTATCGTATCCATCTCATAAATTTTTAGTAGTCTTCATTATCCTTCTCATTACAATGCGATATGATTTTGTGAAGAATTAATATTTTGTGCAAGGTTTTAAATGTCAATAAATTGTGATGATTCAAACTCTGATCTTCATTTACTTTTCGATCTGGCCAATTGAAATGATAAAATTTATTGAGAACATAAGATCTGAAAGAGCTATACTTTCTACAACATTGTAAGAGTCACATTCAATTTCATGGGTGAGAATGTAGTCCATGGGGTTGAGTGCAAATAAATAGAGAAATGTACTTTGATGGGCATAGAATTAGAGATTTTATGGTGACAAGTTAAAATCCCCAATTTGGTGCAATTGCTTGGAAATTAAAGTGAGATTGTTAGCCCTCAAGGGAGGGAGAAGTGGGAGCCAGTATCCTCTCAACCTAACCCTGAATTTAGGGACTAAACTCTGAATTAATCAATATTCTTTATGCACTCGAAAGATGGTATAGAATAGGACTGCTACCATTTAGCACAATATAATTATATATATAATTTTAAATGATTTTAATTACTTCACAAACCATAATATCATTATAGAGGGGAAGGATTGTTTTTTAAAATTTGAACTCTTCATCAAAAAACTTTGCTTAGCCTTAGTAAATTTAGCTTTGAAGTTTAAAAAATAGTTTAGTTAACCTTGTTCTTTTAGTTACATTTCATTTAACATACATTAAATTTACTTTAGATTTGTTTTTCTTACTTAAGTTTTTATAGTTTGAATATTGTGCTCGACATTATAACCATAAGAATTTGCATCTCCTTGTGGGATCAATACTCAGGACTTCATTAGAGCCTTTTATGACTTGAGCGATACGTATACTTGGGTAATTATTAGGCTTGGCAGCTTAAAGATTTTAAAAAATAAAACTATTTATACTGAAGTGACTTTTATTGTGATTGATCTGTATATTCAATAATTGTGTTGTCATGTATGTGTTGTAGTATTGAAAGATATTTACAATGCATACACCAAAAATCGTATCAAGCTTTTAGCATCGTTGTTGGGGAGATAACAATAAACTACTTTATAATTTAGAAGACTTTGTTTGAACTGAAAAAATTATATTAAAAAAATAAAAAATAGTTTTGTATTTTAGAGTGTTTGCTTATTATAATTGCTTACTGTGTTTTTGTATACATAGTTTAAGATATGAAAGTTTAATAACTTACGATTCAGAGTTAGAAAGAACTATTAGAAAAATTCAAAAACAACAAAAAGAGTTGGAAATTTTTAACAAAATGACTGCAAACTTAAATAATCCTGGAATTGAAAATGAACATTATCAGAGAGCTTTAAGAGCTTATGTGAATCCTATAATAGATGAAATTCATTTAAGTATTCAAAACCCTTTTGTAGCTGCTAATTCATTTGAGCTTAAACCTACTATAATCCAAATAGTACATAATAACCATTTTGGGGGAACACTGACTGAAGACCCTATCTTACATCTTGCTAGTTTTTTAGAATTGTGTATACATTTAAATACGATGGAGTGTCAAATGATGCCGTCAGACTTATAATTTTTCCTTTTTTATTAAGGAATAAGGCTAAGATGTGGTTAAACTCATTAGCACCTGCATCTATCAGAATCTGGGGAGAGTTATCACAAAAAAATTTATCTAAATATTTCTCACCATAAAAAACTACTAAGCTTATAAATGGTATCACATCTTTTTTTTAGTTTGAAGGAGAAATAATTTATGAAGCTTGAGAATGATTTAAAGATCTCCTTAGGAGGTGTCTACACCATGTGTTACTAGATTAGTTAATAATTTGAACTTTTTATAATGGATTAGTCAGATCTCTTAAATTTATAATTGACGCTACTGCTAGTGGATCAGTGATGTCAAAACCATTCGTTGAAGAATATTCTTTAATTAAAGAGATGACTACTAGTAATTTTCAATGGCTCTCTGAAAGGATAACTCCAAAAAGAGTAGCTAGTATTCTTGATTCAGATGCAATATTTATATTGGTTGCTCAAATTGTTGCAATATCAAGTATGATAGATTAATATGAAATGAATTATTCTTTGACACCATATCTACTTGACGAAAATTCATTGGGATAAATGATAGATTCTCAGTCATCATATGAATCTTTGAGTGCCATAAATAACCGAATGAATAATCTTTATTCAAATTATTATAATCCTTATTGAAAAAATCACTTTAATTTCAGTTGGAGTAATAATAACTCTAATGCTCTAAATCCACAATGGGGGAACAATCCTACGAACTCATTAGGAAATTCCAACAACTAAGGAAATTCTAATTATAAACCTTATTATCCTCTAGGTTTTAATAGTAATTCATAAAATAAGTAGCAGAAATTATCAATAGAGAGTTGTTATTGCAAATGGGAGCACAATTACAAAGTCAAGGAGCTACAATTAGAAACATGGAAAATCAGCTGGGATGTATATCTACTGCACTTAACAATATACCTCCAGGAACTTTGCCTTGTAAAGTTGAAGTAAATCCTAAAGATAAAAAAAAAGAGCAAATTAAGGTTATTCAACTGAGAAGTGGAAGAGAATTAGAAACAAAATTTCAAAAAGAGATTGAAGTTGAGAAAGAAGGGTTGGAAAATGAAAAGTTTAGTAAAGATTTTCATCTTGATTCAAAATATCTTATTAAAGCATTGAAAATTATTGTAGAAATATCATCACCTTTATTTCCTCAAAGATTGAAGTAGTATAACAGAGATAACCAATTTATGAAATTCTTATAAATATTTAAGAAATTAATGATAAACATTCCATTTGTTGAAGCCCTAGAAAAAATGTCAAGCTATGTGAGGTTTATAAAGGATATACTTAATAAAAAATGAAGTTTATAAATAATGAGACCGTTGCACTTAGTGAGGAGTGTAGCGCAATAATTTTAAAGAAACTTTTTGAGAAACTTAAAGATATTGTTAGTTTTACTATTCCATGTGTTATTGGCAAAATATTTTTTAAAAAAGCTTTATGTGATTTAGGAGACAGTATTAATCTTATGTCTCTATCGATTTTCAAAAGGTTGGGTTTAGGAGAAATTTCACCTACTACTGTAACTCTTCAGTTTGTTGATCGCTCAATTACTTATCCCAAAGGAGTTATAGAAGATGTATTGGTGAAAGTTGATAAATTTATTTTTCCTGTGGATTTTATTGTGTTAGATATGGAGGAAGATAAAGAAATTCCTATCATTTTAGGAAAACCATTTCTTGCCACTAGAAGAGCTATGATAGATGTGCAGAAAGGAGAGTTAACAATGAGAGTCAATGATCAAGAAGTTACATTTAATATAGCAAAATCGATGAGATACCAAACAAAAGGAAGAGGTGATGAATGCTTCAAAATGGATATTAATAATTGTTTAAGAAATGAATATTTCACAGAAAAATTTGAAAGGAAAACTGAAGAAGAACATTTGGAGTATGAAGATGAGGATATAATTCAAGATAAATTTATGAAAGTGAGTAATAAAAAATTAGATTATGTTCAGGAATAATTTGAACTATTACATACTACGGAAAAGTGTTAGATCCTACAGATAATTATAGAAATTTGATTTCTTCGATTGTGAAACCTCCTGAATTAGAAATGAAAATACTTTATACACATTTAAAATATTTCTTTTTAGGAGATTTATCTACACTACCTATTATCGTATCCTCAGAATTAACTGAAGCACAAGAATAAAAGTTGTTGGAAACTTTATATAAGAAAGCATTTAGATGGACATTAGCTGTTATCAAAGGAATCAGTCCTTCGATTTGTATACACAAAATTCTATTGAAAGAAAATCACAAGCCAAAAGCTGATCCTTAAAGGAGATTAAACCCTATGATGAAAGAAGTTTTTAAGAAAGAAATTTTAAAATTGTTAGATGCTGGAATAATATATCTTATTTCAGGTAGGTAGTGCTTGGGTGAGTCCAATTGTGAGTCCAATTTACTGTGTTTCTAAGAAAGGGGGTGTGTTTTTCTTACAAATGAGAATAATGAATTACACATAAGATAGTCACTTTTTTTCTTAAAAATGAGAATAATGAATTACACATAAGATAGTCACTAGTTAACAAATCTGCATTGATTATAGAAAATTAAATTCGATCACTAGGGAATATCACTTTCCTTTACCCTTTTTGGACAAAATTTTGGATAGGCTAGCTAGGCACAAATATGTTTGCTTTTTAGATGGATATACGGGCTATCATCGAATTTCTATTGCTCTTGAGGATTAAGTGAAAACAACATTTACTAGTCCTTATGTAATTTTGCTTTTTGACGAATGTCCTTTGGTTTATGTAATGCACCTACAACATTTCAAAGATGTATGATGCCATTTTTTAGTAATTTAATTGAAAAATAGATAGAAGTCTTTATGGATGATTTTTCTGTGCTCAAAACTTCATTTGAAACATGTTTAAATCATTTAGAGAAAGTTCTGGAACGATGTGAAAAGATGAATTTAGTATTAATGAATTTAGTATTAAATTGATTAAATTGAGAAAAATGTCAATTCATGGTTGCAGGAAGAATTGTGCTTGGGCATATAATTTTAAAAAATGGCATGTAAGTGGATCCCACAAAAATTCAAGATATAGTTAACCTACCTCCACCTACTACTTTAAGAGGGATTAGAAGTTTATTAGGACATGTTGTTTTTTAGAGGTTTTATATAAAAGATTTTTCAAAAATTACAAAGCCTTTATGACAACTTCTGGAAAAAGATACAAAATTTGATTTTAACAAGAGTGTTGTCGGTAATATTTTAGTTGAGGAATTGCCCGTTAGAAGCTGTCGGTCACCAGAATCAAATCCTATCGTGCGCTTCAAAAGAACATTTTAATTCACACACACACACACACACACACACGCACACACACA
>NW_018250861.1:90342-93808 GCF_001263595.1 Phalaenopsis equestris
TCGGAAGAAGAGGTGTGAAAATGTAATGGTTTAAATTTGGAACATTTATTGTTGAGTCCAAAGGAGGAAGATTTAGGGGATGTCATATATCCAGAGAAAAACCTCGGTGACTTCTCAGTCTATCCTATGGTTTGGCTTCAGTTTTGAGGAGAAGTAATTTAAGTGTTTCATCCTAAAGATTTTATTTGTTAGGGCTTACATTTGTGTGAAACGATCACACAAATATCCTAGAAAATGTGAAGATTTAGGTCGTGACGGACGACAACCTCAGAATCCTAAGGCAAGTTAGGGCTTAGATTGCACAACATGATTGTGCAAAGGCCTAAAAATAAGGTGAGAATTTATGTTGCATAAGAAAACAACCTCAAAGTACTATGGCTTGGTTGTTTAATTCTAAGGAAGAAAATGTTTAGCTAGGGAAGAGAGGTTTTGCTGTTGAAGATGGCAGTGCTGTCCATCGTGCTAGCTCCAAGCTCCTTGCCGCGACGAGTTTGAGTTATCTAGCGTGTCAAGTTATAATGTCAAATCAGGTGGCCCTATGGTTGAAGTTCTTTAAATTTTATGAGGGCATATTAAAGTTGATTAGAGTGACACCGGTTAGGATCCCGGCACCACTATTTTCTATTGGATCTTACAGTTTACTAAACTCAACTTAATGAGTTCCATAATTTCATTTAGACCGTGGGAAGCCTCGTTAGCAATCATAAGTTACCTCCTTCAAGGGATTCCCATCAAGGGATTCCCAATCATCCGCTTCAAGGGATTCCCAATCATCCGATAAAGATGTCATAATTTAGTTGTAGTTGTTGTTTTTGTGATTTTTTTTATTCAATTTTGAGTTGTTTTATATTTTGAATGTTGTGGAGGTGATTTTTGTCATGGTTGATTTTAATTCTGGTTTTGGGTTTTGGTTTTGGTTTTGTGGTTATCCTAACAGTTTTGGTTTTCATGTAGGGTGACATTATTATTTAACATGCAAGTTTTGTAAGCATCAAAAGAAAAGTACATTATAAAAGTACAAAAAAGATGGCACTGTAAACTATAAAAAGCGTACTTGGCGAGTCTGCTCGTTCCACCACCTGAAACACAAAATGCATGTGAGAGCACTTTATATAAAGCGAAACAGAAAGGGTTTAGAGATATCTTGGTGGGTCCCTATTTTATTAATTAAGGATGATTTTATTAAGCAAAACATATTAAGTTTAGTAGACCTCCGAGGTATCCAACAGATCTGGAGAAAGAAGCAGGTTCATGCTTCCCTCTCACTACCTGATGAAAAGTCTCGAGCTTTTTTTAAACTTATTATGTTGCTTAATAACCCATCCTGTAAATATCTTTAATGCTCAATGAACATTGATGTCTCAATTATCCCTACGAGTAGGGTAATTATCACTTACAATTTAATTTGAGAATTATGTAAGTGAAGACCCTTTTAAAGGGGAAAGTTAATGCTATGCACTTAGCTAACTTTTTTTTTATTTGGGCTTGTAGTGCTTTAAAGGTGTTTAATTTTAATTATGTTCACTTTTCTAGTCCTCATTTAATCAGATTTAATTTAGCTTTGGTCACTACTAAGCCCTTAAGATTTTGTTAGATATCTTAGTTATTATTATTATTTTTTAAAAAGATTGAATTTTTAGGTGATGATGATTCATTATCAAAATTTTTAATCATGATGATTCATTATCAAAATTTTTAAAAGTCATTCGAATCATTAAATAGGGATATTAAATTGGTGAGTTATCACCAAAATCTTGCCCCTAAGTGTAGGATCATTTGGTTGACTAGACTTCCAAATTTTAAAAATTTATGTAAATTAAGGAAATTACAAATTTATCCTTTAATTAATAAAAGTTAGATTGGTTTCTACCAATTAATCCCCTATGTTTCAATCATCCAAATATGATAATCAAGATCAAAGGTTGCCTCATTTCCCCATCTTGAATTAAGCCTAAATATTAATTAAGGCCAAATTTCCAAAATTACACTTTTGCCCTTAAGGCTCTATCACTTCATAATTTGTCAAATTTAATTCAAATGACCCTAGAATTTTTATCCCACCTGACTGATGGGTCAATTGAAGGGTGCAAAGTGCTGCCTATGTGGAGGGCAGAGAGGCTCTAAACTTAAAATTGGATGAGGTGGCCTCAAGGTTTGAATTGGGCTTGGATTTAGGGGAGGTGGCTCATAGTTTTGGTGGTTTTCGGCCACTAAGCCGGCCGACAAGGACAGGGAAGCTGGCCAAGAGGTCAGGTGAGCCAGCGGGAGGTTCAATTATCACTTACCCCCAAGGGTTAGTCAAAATGGTGAGGATTTTGGCTTAAGATTCAAATATAGGCATAAATCCATTAATTTAGGGACCCATTGGTCCATAGCTTGGTTTGGTGGGTTTTGTATGGTTTAGCCTCGTCTAAAGGAAGGGCTTAGTTGCTGTGGTGATCTTTGGTTGGCCAATTTGACATGGCTAGGTTAATTTTTGGTGAAGGGGTCCATGAGGGTGAAAATGGCCAAAGCATGGGTTTGGGCTAGGCTAGCAATGACCTTAAGCCCAATTAATCGATCAACATTGTGTATATGATTGTCATGAAGATTTTGGTGAAGACTTGAAATTATTTTTAGTTCAATTGGGAGCTCAATTTTAAGGATTTTGGGATTTTGGTCAATTTGGGCATGTTGGGCTAGACTTGGGTCTAGATTGGGCTAGGCTTGGGCTAATTCCAAATTTATTATTTAGAATGGTCAATAAGAATGTGATTAAGAGTTTTCAACTTAAATTGGGTGCCAATTTTGAGGTTAAGGCAATCAATTTGGTGGAATTTTGAGGTATGGACAATTTATGGCAAAATTGGTCTTTTGGACTTGGGTTAAAATTAAATGAAATTGGGGTTCACCAATGCAAATTGATGATCAATTTTGATGTTTAGGAGTGTTATGAAGAGTTTTCAACATAAATTGTGGCAAATTGAGTAGGCTATAGGTTGAATTTGGTGAGATTAAGTCAAATTTGGTGAGATGAATTTGGTGAGATTAAGTCATATAGCCAAAATTGGGGGTTTGATTTAGATCAAAATTAGACTCAAACCATGGGCCAATTAAACTTTGATTTGGTTTATATCGGTCATATTAAATGTGAATTTGATTTTATAATTGAAATTAGGAAAGATTGGGACCAAATTGATAGACATTTGAGGTAAATTTGGGGAAATTAGGCCTTTAAAGAGATAATTTGGGGGTTTTGGTCAAAATAATCAAATTGGTCAAATTAGGTCATATGATAGTTGAGAGAAATGAAATTGTGAATATTTGGAAGGTTTTGGAAATTTTTGGGATTTTTTGGAATTTTTGAAATTTTGGACTAAGGAGGGGCATTTTGGTAATTTGGCAGTTTTTTTTTGGTGATTTTGGGTAATTGGGATGTTTTCAAAAGTTTGAAAATGATTTTTGAACAAATTTGGGTATTTTGGGT
>NW_018250862.1:0-248 GCF_001263595.1 Phalaenopsis equestris
GGGGTAGTCGCAACTATTGACAAAGGAAAGCAGCCGATAGAGATATATGCAGAGGATCATCGTCAGTCTTCATCACAGTACCCTAAGAAACAAAGTAGTCAATCTAACCAACGGCCGTCTCAGGAGGGATCACCTCGAACAGCGGGTAAAAGAATATCCCTGTTAGAGCGATAGAAAGTTGTTTACTCCTTCAAAGATGAAGCTGTACCTAAAATATTCAAAAGCTTGATGAAGAAATCAGAATTCAA
>NW_018250862.1:258-924 GCF_001263595.1 Phalaenopsis equestris
AACCTGAAGAGGTGGATAAGAAGAATGAACCAAATTATTGCCTGTACCCCCGATTGCTTGGGCACACTTTAGACAAGTGTTTCGTCTTTAAAGACTGGCTCGAGAGGAGGCTCAAGGAAGAGAATATAACAATCCCGAAGGAGTATTTGAGAGAACATGAAAAAGGTTCCATAAACATGGTTTCAGCTGAGTCAATCTCCCCAATTGATCCATATGTCAGAATGGATGGATGGAGTACAACTTGGGTGAACTCAAAAGGGTCCTCGATCAAATGCAGGATTCATCAAAGCAAGCTTCTACAAATACCGAAGAAGGATGGAATGAAGTATGGAGCGGAACATCCAAGAAGATACTAAACAAGCTACAGTCTGCATCAAAACAAGCCTCCATTCAGAGTCTACAGCATACCGAGCCCGAGATGAAGATTTCACCAGAAAATCCTTCATTGTTCAGGACGAAGAACAAGAAAAAGAAAAGCTTCACTACCAAGATCGATAGTACGGGGGGTAGGATAGGGGCTGCCTCGACTAGATTGGTTGTCTCGGATTTGGGGAAGAAAATCCTCGAACCCTTGACTTTGTATGATTATCTTTTTGTCCCTCCGGGGTCTTATGAATATAATGGTTGTGATTTCGGCTACATTTTGACTATTTCTGGTAATAACGT
>NW_018250862.1:1128-2557 GCF_001263595.1 Phalaenopsis equestris
GGAAAAGACACCGGAAGATTCAACAATGATATCTCAAGAAGAAGAAGTCACAAAAGTCAACTTGAGGAGTGGGAAAGTGTTACCACCAAGAACAGCTCCAGCTGACAAAGAAAAATAGATAATGACTCAAGAAGAGATACCCCCACCTCTGCCAGTAGAAGAACCGCATAACCAAGACAAAATCGGAGGATCATACAAAGTAGATTACAACGTGCTAGCTCATCTTAGGAAGTTGCCTGCCCGACTAATCTTATCAAAGGAGATGAGAGAATCTCTGGTTACAGCTTTGCTAGATCCAGAAATTTGCTTAGCTCAGTTGGCTAGCACATCCACAGATGAAGTTTGCTCATTGAGAGAATAGTCTGGGGTAACCTTTACAGACTAAGACTTGCTGCTCGGTACCGCCAACCACAACCGTCCGCTCTAATCTCCGTCAACATTGGCAGATTTGTCTTATCCAGAGTTTTAGTGGATCCTGGAGCATCTCTTAACTTGATAAGTCTACGGACATTAGCATATTTGGACTTCGATGTTCAAGAGCTCATCGCCGATAAGATGATGTTAAGAGGATTCAACCAAAAGGGAGAAAGAGCCCTTGGATCAATTTCATTACTTATGAAAGTTGGAGAACTTGTAACAACCGTTAAACTTCATATCATCGACGCCGAGACCTCTTTTAACGCTCTGTTGGGTCGACCGTGGATTCATGAGCATAACATGATTCCATCATCCCTACATCAGTGCGTTAAATACCGGAAAGATGGTCAAGAAAATTGCATTAAAGGAGACCTACAGTCGTTTCCAGTGCATAAAGTTGGTATCCATGAAGATGCTGCCTACTACGCGCCTCCAAAGAAGATTGTCTTATCGCGCAAAATTTTGGCAAACAAAGATAAAGATTCAGAGGGATCACAAAAAGAAGGCGATACAACTCTGCTTTAACAACCTTCTACCACTCCCTTACAACGAGGTGGTGGAGGTTCTTCTAGTTCACGCACCTAAGGTCGAGGACGGGGACACGGATGAGGAAAGATCAATTTAATAGTTGAACGGACTAGGCCAACTATCAACATTGGTGATGAAGATAGTTCTGAAGATGAGGTAATGATGACAAAACAGAAGAAGCCTCAGTACGAGATATCCTTAGAAGATACAAAGAGAAATGAATATGAAACAATGTATGATCGGATAAATCACTATGTGAATACTATGACCCTCACTCCGATTCTCCCTCAAAAGGTCAAGAGTTTGGAGGTCAAGGAAGTTCATAGTGTTGGTTCAAAGCAGTTCAAATTTTACCATGCTTCTACCTCTACCGAGCTTGAAAAACATGTAAATTTGGATGTTGATTCTAATGAATTAATGGAATTGCCTTTTGGTTACTTTTCACCTTGTGTTCAAAAGTTAATTCAACAGGGACATTTACCAA
>NW_018250862.1:4010-5495 GCF_001263595.1 Phalaenopsis equestris
GCTCAAAAGCTTAGACATTACATGCTTTCTCATAAGATTACCCTAATCTCGAACATTAATCTGTTGCAATATTTGATGACTTGACCAACACTCTCTGAAAGTCTAACAAGATGTTTAATGATTTTGTTGTAATTTGATATGACTTTTTTGCCCCTTCGTGCTTTCAAGGGACAGATTTTAGCAGACTTTCTCGCCGCACACCCACTGCCAGCTGGATCCTCTCTCAACGACGAGTTACTAGACGAGCAAATACTACAAATGGAATTTTCTAGTGCGCAGTGCTGGGAAATATACTTCGATGATACTTCATCAGCCAGAAAAGACAAAGGATCAGTCATAGTTATACCAGCCAAAGAAGAAATTGGTTTGATCTTTATCACACCAAACAAGGGTATGTTGAGGTTCTCATACCACCTGATGGAGCCGTGCACCAACAATGAAGCAGAATACGAAGATTTAACCACCAAATTAGAATTGGCAATCTCAATGGATATAATAAACATTGTCATTTATGGAGACTCCCAACTCGTCATCCAACAAGTCATCGGACAATACAAAATTTTGAAACCAAGATAGATGAAACTCCTAGAGAGGATTCTTGAGGTGACTTTCTACCGGATTCCTCGGGGAGATAATGCTCATGCCGACGCTTTAGCAAAACTCGCTAAGGAAATGGCGTGTCCCCCAGAGGATTCCATCAAAGTCACAATGCAAGAAAGATGAGTCTTGTCTCGAAGTGACTTCATAACCGTTCACAAACTTGGAAAAGAAGAAACCGTGAATACAGTTGCAGACATCAGCAAAGATTGGCGCAGGCCAATAGAATATTTGCATACTGGAAAGCAGCCAGAAGACAAGTTTGAGGCGCACCACATCAGAAGAAGGGCCATGTCTTACGCCCTGGTGGGAAATATTCTCTACAGAAGATTGTTCAACCAAATGTGGCTATGGTGTTTGAGCAGAGACGAAGCACATAATATTGTCAAAGAAGTACATGCCGGATTGTGTGGCGCTCACCAGTCGGGACCAAGAATGAAAATGAAGATCAAAAGACTCAGATATTATTGGCCAACAATGATTTCCGATTGCATGGAAACAACCAGAAGATGTCACTAATGCCAGGTGCAAGGGGCGGATGACCATTCGAGTGTTGGGGCACATACATAATAGGTCCGATAGACCCTCCATCCTCTAAAGGACACAGATTCATACTTGCCGCTACAGATTATTTCTTCAAATGGGCAGAGGCAGTACCGTTACGTGAGGTTACAACACAGCACGTCCTTCAATTTTTCAAAAGACAAATAGTCTACCGTTTCAGAGTACCTCGAAGAGTAATCTCCGACAATGGGATAGCTTTCAGAAGTACGAAGATCAACAATTTTATCACAGGACATGGGATAGATAGGAGATACTCTACAATTTACTATCCCAGAGCAAATGGTCTGGCTGAAGCCTTCAACAAGACACTGGTACATATTTTGA
>NW_018250862.1:6727-7045 GCF_001263595.1 Phalaenopsis equestris
CAACTTCCAAATGCTCCACTCCGCAGAACACAACGCAAAAATGCAGGCCGGAAGAAATAGAGAGCCTTTATGCGACAGGAGCGCAAGTGCTAAAGAAATGCAAGCGGTTTTCTTACCCCCATTCCTGAGGGACATCTACAATCCAGAGCTGAGAGAGACTTCTGCCAGCCTGCCTACTACAAACGAAGAATCAAGATTTCTGACAAGATCAGATGTACACCCGGTCCCAGATATCTTGTGCAAAGTTTGCCCAACATGCAACGTCGAGATACCAGTCAGTGTGGCAGGCGCATTTGTAGAATGCCCGGACTGCAATGT
>NW_018250862.1:9523-10579 GCF_001263595.1 Phalaenopsis equestris
AATCTTTCAAATCAAATCCTACGATATACTAGAGCTTAAGGATTTTATATCTGATTCCATGTTGCTTTAGGAACACCTCCTATCGCAATCTTTCAAATCAAATTCAATGATATTCTTGAGGTTGAGGAAATAAGCCCTTTGATTAATTCAAGACATCCTATTCTCTCTTTTGAATCAATCATACATTTCTGATTCTCTACATTTAAGGTCGGACCTTACATTCCGACACTTTCTTTTGAGACTTAACCTACATTTCAATTCTCATTTCTGAATCAGTCCAAAATTTCTGATTCTTTACATTTGAGGTCGGACCTTACATTCCGACACCTTCTTCTAAGAATTGACTTACATTTCAGTTCTCATTTTCAAATCAATCATGAATTTTTGATTCTTTACATTTGAGGTGGGACCTTACATTCTGACACCTGCTTTCGAGAATTGACCTACATTTCAATTCTCATTTCTAAATCAGTCCTACATTTCTGATTCATTACATTCGAGGTTGGTCCTTACACTCTGACTCTCTCTCTCTCTCCCCCTCTTTTTGAGTTGATAATTGAATTTCAATTCCCACATCAGGGTCAGCACTTAAATACTGATTCCCATCCTTTATGAATACCTGAAATTTCATTACACAAAATTCACTCTCTGATCCCCAGCGAGAGTCCCTACTTCTTGGCTTGATTAAACACACACCTGCTAATTCTACAACACAAACAAATCACACACACAACTCTACACATACTTCTTGGTCTGTTGACTTAGGAGTTTGTATTGGTTCTTGTTGATCTCGTCGGTCAATGCCAATACGCGCGGTGTGCTTGCCCAACACACCACACCTATTGGGGGTCCATTAATTGACCTCATTTTTGGTTCAGGTTTAGTTTGTCCTCTTTAGTAGCCTAGGGTCTAGCCATAGGACATTTTCTGTTGATTATTCCTAGAAGACTAGACTTGAAACCCTCACCATTAGAAATTCTACCCTTCTCTTCTCAACTTGAAGTTCCACATATTGGTCTCAACCTCTAAGTACTTAGTAGGTGGGGTCACTGTGGG
>NW_018250862.1:12295-12605 GCF_001263595.1 Phalaenopsis equestris
CCAACCGCTTTCCCTCACCCATTCCTATTGTCGGAGCCCAATTTTGAGCTCAAAACCCTGCCGGAAACTAGGACAGAACCCAATACACCTCCACACTCCACCAAACTTTAATTCCTTATGCCTACACCTTCACAAGAGTGAAAGAAGCCAAAGCCCCATCAAATATCCCTTCCACAGAGCCAAGGACTCAATCCCTAGCCTCCTTGGACCCCATCAAACATAACGAGCACCTCGTGTCGAGCATCTCGGGTTGAAGCCTCCCTTCTCAGAGCAAAGGTATAAAACTCCTCCTCCTCCCAAGCTCATTTTG
>NW_018250862.1:12663-13310 GCF_001263595.1 Phalaenopsis equestris
GACGAGTCCATAAGATCAAACCCGAAGCGATTTGGTTGAGTCTAGGCCGAGATCTTAAGGTTTTAGTTTGGACGGGCACAGGATCACTCTATCGGGGACGATGATGGGGAGCCGTTCGATCAAGCGTGTATCAAACGGACGTGGGAGATCGAGTCAGACGGCGCTTTGAGACGTGAATAGAGGGTTGAGTCAGCAAGCTACGTGGACGACGGCGTCCAACAAGAGCGCGCCACACATGCTTTCGGAGCCGTCTGGAGCCGTTGTAGGATGAGGTGGCACACGTGGTTTAAATAGAAAAATAGGGGTATTTTCTTATTTATTTAATACCCTTAACTTCAAAAATACATAACTTTGTGTACAAAAAGACTTTGTATAGAAAAATCACAAAAATAAAATAAAAAAACCCACTTGCTTAGTGAACAGAGGAGAATAATGTGGAATAAACTTCAAGGGAAACATCCTCTGATTTTACATGCATATTGATACATCACCTTGGCTTGAAATTTTGGCATGTTGTAGCCTTTGTCAAGGGAAACATCCTCTGATTTTCCCAAAGTCAGAAGAGGTTTCTATACAAAAATCCATATTTTTCAAGTTCTTGCACATTATTGGGTTCCTATACAGAGATCCATATTTTTCAAGTTTTT
>NW_018250862.1:13349-14566 GCF_001263595.1 Phalaenopsis equestris
TCCTCAAAATAATCATGGAAATTAGCATATTGATTATAAAATTCTAAGAAAATTTTGGAAGGTCCACCATGACCAGAAAAGCTTTTGGAAATAATTTGATGGGTCAAGTGAAATAATCTTTGGAAATAATTTCATGGGACAAGTCATTTAAACTGCACTTAAATTTTGTAATTACCTAAGATAATTAAATTTGGAAAATATAAAAATTTAAATAACTTGATTTTTGCTCTCCATTCTGATTTATGATCCAGAGAACTCATCATAAAAGTTTCAAAATATTTTGAGTTCATTTAATAACTTAAATTGATTTTTAAAGATAAATACCACTCTTAACACTAAAATTATTTTTTAAAAAATCAAAATATAACTCAAAAAATTATGAAACTTAGTTTTTTGAGTTCTCTGTGATCAGGGGTATTTTATAAAAATAAAATGATATTTAAGATAACAATTTGATTTTTAGCCTATTTTAAATATTTAAAATAATTAAAAATTCATAAAAATCAAAAAAATAATAAAACTCATCAAAATGTTCTAAATTGTTTCCTAATCACCTAGGAACAATTAGAATATTTTTCTTAATTTTCTAAATAAAGATATTTATTTTCAAAGCTTAAAATTTTTTTTTAAAAGGCTAAAAATGAGTTTTCACTAAATAATTTCAATAAATCAAGGAAAAATAAAAAAAAAATATAAACTTTTCTCCTCTGAGTTCTTTGACCTTTGGGAGATTTTTCAAAAATACAAAACTTAATTTTCAACACTTCAATTATTTTATTTTTATTAAATAACCTAGAATTTAAAATAATTCTAATAAATCACAGAGAATTCAACAAATTGTGAAATTTGTTCCAAAGGCTCTTCTAGTCTAGGTCTACCTCCAGTAAAAATTTCAAGGGATTATAATATACCTTGGTCAATTTAGGAATTTTATTTAAAAAATCTTATTTTTACATTAAAATAATTATATAAATTAAATTAAATTTTTAAAAATCACATTTTCTCATCTGATGTCTCAATTCACCCATGAATGAGGTAGGATAAAAATTTTAAAGTCATTTGAATTGAATTTGACAAATTATGAAGTGTTAGAGCCTTAGGGGCAAATGTGTAATTTTGGAAATTTTGCCTTAATTAACATTTAGGCTTAATTCAAGGAGGGAAAATGGGTAACCTCTAATATTAATCCATTTATTTGATGCTTGAAACACAAGGGG
>NW_018250862.1:16526-17826 GCF_001263595.1 Phalaenopsis equestris
GTCAGCAAATACAAAGGTTTCGCAGACCAAACAGACGTCATACTTTCCTTAGTTTATTTGATCGAGCGTCATCCTCAATTCTTGTGTTTATCCTTCGGGATAGATACAGGATTTGAGGTATAGTGCTCTTTCATTTTAAACTACAAAAAATATGGGGTCAGTTTGATTTCATACTCCAACGTCCTTCCGAAGCGGGCGATTGGATTTTGATTCCAGCGACCGACAGCTTCTTACGGGCAACCCCACAAACAAAACATCCCCGAAATAACGCCGACACCCGACATACATTTGTTTAGTTCGGTTGACTTAACATTAAAACTTCTTTAAATTGTGGTACGTGTCCTTCATAATAATTTTTTAATCGATGCCCATTAACTTTAAATTTCTTTCTAATTTTAGGATCCTTAACAAAAACAGTTCCATAATGATAGACTTTAATCACTTTAAATGGTCCTAACTATCTGGATTACAGTTTTCCTGGAAATTATCTCAATCTTGTATTATATAATAGAACTTCCTCTCTAGGTTAAAACTTCTTATTAATAATCTTCTGATCATGCCTTGTTTTTATTTTCTCCTTATAGATTTTTGCATTATCATATGCTTCATTTCTAATTTCCTCAAGTTCATTGAGTTTCAATAATCTTTTCAATAATCTTTTAGCATCTTTTAGATTAAAATTAAATTCCTTAATAGCCCAAAATCCTTTATACTCCAATTCTATTAGTAAGTGACATGTTTTTCCAAAAATATGTTTGTATGGGGACATTCCTATAGGAGTCTTATAAGCAGTTCTATATGCCCATAATGCAGTATCTAATCAAGCAGCCCAAAAAAATTTGTAAGGATTTACAGCTTTTTCTAAAATTCATTTGGATGATAAGCAGTGGAGAATATATGCATAATGTTGTATTTTTTTATCAATTTATCGATTCTCTTATTTCTAAAATGGGTTCCTCCATTAATAATATTTACTCTCGGCAATATCTTGTAAAAATATTTTTAATTAAAAATTTAGAAACACTCCAAGCATCACATCTGGGTACAGCAATAGCTTCAATCCATTTAGACATATAATCAACAACAAGTAATATATATAAGTTTCCAAATGAAGGCATAAATGGCCCCATAAAATCTAATGCCGCACATCCAAAATTTTAACTTCCAATGTGTAATTTAGAGGCATTTCGTTTCTTCTAGAAATATTTCCTACTCGCTGACATCGATCGCATGTTTTAATGTATTCATTAACATCTCTAAAAAGAGTTAACAAATAAAATCCAGCTTGCAAAATTTTATA